>NC_138769.1:533713358-533929453 GCF_965119305.1 Pelophylax lessonae | reverse complement strand
TGCGCTGCTGAGCCCACATTAAGGACTTGGCCATCTCAGACATATCCAGAGTATTGATGCATTCACAAAGACATACCACCTTCCGAAGCTCTGACACCAAGGGTGAGCTCAAAAGCCGGGCCTCCGTCGACCGTAGGTGGGCCAAGAGAGAGGATCGAAGACTCTCAGCCTCTATTTTCAAACGGGAGCCTTCTGCAATGCAAGAGCCCCGAAAAAAGGCCTTATGAGCCTCCCACAGCATGGAAACCTCATCTACTGAACCCTCGTTCAGGGCAAAAAATTACTTCAGGCCGTCAGCCAAGCAGTCCCGGATCACCTGAGTCTGGATGAGGTGATCATTCAAACTCCAATGGCATGTCTTGGGAGGAGAAGAAGTCAGGGACACGTCAAAGATGATGGGTGCATGATCAGACCAGGTAATGGGAAGGATATCAGAATTAACTATACATGGTATAAGCGGAGCGGAAATCAAAAAGTGGTCGAGTCTGGAGTGCATTTTATGGGCGGCTGAATAAAATGAAAATTGTCTATGGGTAGGGTGCTTAATTCTCCAGGAGTCAAAAAGCCTATGAGAGCAAACACATTTACGAAAGGCTTTGGCTTGGGTCAGTAGTCTGCGGGAAGGAGATTCCTGGCTGAGAGTCTGTCTGTCCCGATAGGGGGACACGATGAGGTTAAAATCTGCGAAAACTGAGATGTAGAATGTAAGACCTCGTCCAAAAATTCGACTGACCAGAATTAGAGATGCAAAGATTAATCACTGTAAAGGAGAATGACAGATAATCACAGACCAAGGCAATAAATCTCCCATGAGGGTCAAGGAGGGATTCCCTGACCCGGATAGGACAAGACTTCCTAATCAGAACTGCCACACCTGCCTTACCAGATGGGTCCAAGGCCACAAAGGAGGTGGGGAAATATTTAGAGGCAAATTTAAAGGAACCCCCAGAGCAGAAATGCGTCTCCTGGACCAAAATTACATCCGCCCTAGAGGAGCGAAACTCTTTAAGAGCCAACCAACGCTTTTGTACTGAGTTCAAACCCTCCATGTTGTACGAGAGAAATCTCAAAGCCATGACATCTGAGAATTTGAACAGTGGACACAAGCGTTGAACAAAGAAATAAATGCATAAACATTACATCGCATGACCAGGTAATAATAATCTCCCGATGCAGTCTGTGGCATGCCTAGAGACAAAACACAGAGGCACCAATCTTCACATGCATACTCAAAAAGCTGGACCAAAAACAAAAATAAAATCCAGCAGGTAAAAGAAACAAAAAGATAACAACAAATAACTGTAGCATATAGAAAACAGATGAAAAGTCAACCAAGTTCATCAGAAAAAAGCCTGAGAGACCACGGTGTTTCAGGATGCCTGGACTGCAGCCCCTGGCTGTGTAGGGCAACATGGAAACTTCCAGGGGATGAACTATGGTGGGGATGGAACCCGTCGGCTCTCCAGTGGATAAAAAAGAAAAAAAAATTAAGAACGACAGAAACATGAAAACACCCCATGGGAGGCGAAAGGCAAGCTACCCTAGCCAGGGTAGCAAAAGGGTTAACATGAGTGCCGCAGAGGCAACAAACTCAAAAGTAGGATGAGGAGAAAAAATTCCACAAACTATTATTATTAAAGCTGCTCAAGTCGGGGGTCTGGGAAAACGCGGGCATTGAGAGGTCGTGGTAGATTTGCGCTGCGGTGTCTTTGCAGGGGTCCACAGACATCCGGGAGTGGCTTAAGCGGGACGGCCCAGGGGTTGCTGTGATAAGAGTTCCTCCTCGGGCAAGGGGGGGAGACCTAGGCCCTTAATAAAGGTTTCAGCTTCATGAAGGTCCCGCATGCTATGCTGAGTGCCCTCCTTAGTAACTACCTAGCGAAACGGGAAACCCCAGTAATATGGGACACAGACACAGTGTTTTTGCAGATACTAGGTCACTGGTCTCAGATTCCTTCTTTTGCTGAGAGTGATAGGCGAGAGATCATTAAAGATTTTAATTTTGGCACCTTGATATTCAACCTGCGACTTATTGCGAGTTGGCAGGGTCAGAACCTCCTTGCTGTCATAGTAGTGGAAGCTGACAATGACATCCCTAGGTCTGGCTCCAGCAGGTGGTTTGGGGCCCAAGGATCTGTGCGCCCGGTCCAAACTCCAATCAATGTCCACTATGTTAGGGGCCAAGATGTTAAACAGACCCAATAAATAGGGACGTAGGTTGTTACCCCCCACATTTTAAGGTATACCTCTAAAACGTAGATTTTGGCGCCTTTCACGATTCTCCAGATCCTCCTGTTGTAATTGCAGCTGAGAGACTGAATGCTTCAGAGAGGAGTTTCCTTCCTCTAAAACTTGTACATATTGCACCAGATCATCAAATGTGGTTTCTAAAGTATCAGTCCGTTCTCCATTTTGTGTGATCTCCCCCCTCAGTTCCAAGGACAGTTTACCCACCTCTGCTGCTATGTTGCGAGTAATGTGATGAAGCAGGGCCTGCAATTTCTCATCCAGAATAGCAGGGGATAACACCGATTGTACAGGCAGTGGAAGTGAGGGTATCCGGAGCGATGTGCCCGGGGGGGGGGGGGGGATCGGTGGTATTCTCCAGCCCCAGTGAGGGATCCATTGAGGAGAACGGGTCAGGCTGCGAAATCGAGGCCGGGGGTTTGCGGCCTAGTGATGAAGCGATCCATGGCGGCATGTGTGCGCGGCTCCAATGACGCTGTGTACCCTTGCCTCTGCTGGCCAATCTTTCCCATGGGGACCTGTGAGGTATCGGGGTGTCGTGGGGCTTACCCCCTTAGGCTGTGAAGTGGAGAGAAGCAGATTAGGGGTAGCGGAGAGTCAGCAGTGTGCAGAGCTCACTCACTAAGCGTCCGCTATGTCTCGAAGTCGCGCAAGCGCCCAGAGAGATTATTTTTTAGGAGCACAGAAATGCTTGTATAAGAGAGATGAGTTCATGGGAGAGTGGGGAACAGTTCAACATTTACTCTCATAACTAGTAAGAACTAGCAGAGTTTTTAGTATTAGATAACAGAATTAACATAATGAAAAATGTCTTCCATTTTCACTGAATTCAATATTTGACATATTTTCTGTAAAACTTGTAATCCTCTTCAGCCAGGATATGTTTTCTGAAGGAGAGAGCAAGAAGACTGCTGCTAGAAATAGGATTTTTTTTTTCCATTTCAAAAATGAGTTAAGGCAGTACATTGTACCCGATCAGCACTACAGCTTTTTGTTGCTATATGTTGGTTATATGAAAAGCAGATTTCATCTTCCAAAAAATTGGGTTATTTCTTCCTATTTAAAGAATTATTGCTATGCCACATGTCTTTAAAGACTGTGTATCAAGAGAAACTGTGGACTGTGACAGCGTACTCAAGTAAAGTCAAAAGATCAATACAAACAGCATGATATACTGTAGCCTGCATGTAAGCCAACATTTTTTTTCCAAACTGGGGACAACAATGTGGAAACATAAAGTGTAATTTTTCAATTCCAGGTCACTCTTTTGAATTCCAGGCATGGCTAGTTTTTCCACAGTTACATTGATCCAGCTTGGACCAGTGTAACTGTGCATGTCCCATTGTGATATCACTGCCTTAACTCTCCACCTCATCCAAAGACTGCTCTGTATTCATTGAGAATATCCAAAGTATTCTTTGAATAGGACTTGTGACGAGCAAATAACCTCCAGTGTTCACTATGTAGCAGGACAGCTGCTTGGTGCAGGACCTATTCCTAGCTTCAACAGGGATTGGCCAGGTATGTAACTGTGAAAATATAGCCATATCTGGATACAGGTTTTGTTATATTTAACCAAAGTGAATTGTAAACTTTAATGGTCAGCACACTACCTTGCTTAATATTAGATGCCTTTTTCTTAACCTCCAGATAGTGGACAATCCGGGTAACAGAGCCATCCTATCCCTTAATGCTAACAAAGTTTTTGACAGTGTTGAGTGGAAATATTTGTGGGAGGCCTAAACAACATTCCAGTCTTCATTAAGTACGTGATACTGTCTTTAACCTCTTCCGGACCACCCGCCGCAGATTTACTGCGGCAGGCAGCCCCTCCTGCGCAAACCGACGTAGCTGTACATCGGTCACGTGCCTGCAGCTAGGGGACGAGCGCACGCAACTCGGCAGCGGGGACTCTGATGCACGGGGCCGGTGGCTCTGATTGCCGTCGGGGCGCCCATGATCGTTCCCCACTAAGAGAGAAGGACGGTCAGCTGTTGTAAACACAGTTGACCATTCTTCTCTCTGGAATTATCACAGTGCGCCTGTGATCCTTCTATGTAGGATCACAGGTCTCTGTAATCCTTTCAAAAGCCCAACCCCCATACAGTTAGAAACACTCCCCTAGGCTTACGTTTAACCCCTTGATCACCCACTGTGTTAACCCCTTCCCTGCCAGTGTCATTATTACAGTAACAGTGCATATTTTTAGCACTGATTATTGTAGTAATGTCACTGGTCCCCCCAAAAGTGTAAAACATTTCAGTTAGGGGTCCGATCTGTCCGTTGAAATGTTGCAGTCCCGCTAAAAATTGCAGATCGCCGCAATTACTAGTAAAAAATAAAAAACAATAAAAATGACAAAAATCTTTCCTGTAGTTAGTAGGCGCAATAACTTTTGCTTAAACCAATCAAAATACGCTTATTGTGATTTTTTTTTACCAAAAATATGTAGCAGAAAACAAATTGGCCAGAAATTTAAAAAAATTTTGATTTATAATTTTTTTTTGGGGAATTTTTTATAGCAGAATGTGAAAAATACTGTTTTTTGTTTTTTTTTCAGAATTTTTGCTCTTTTTTTGTTTATAGCGCAAAAAATAAAAATCACAGAGATGATCAAATACCACCAAAAGAAAGCTCTGTTTGTGGGAAAAAAAATACAACAATTTTATTTAGGTACAGCGTCACATGACGGCGCAATTGTCCATTAAAGTAATGCAGTGCCAAATCGCAAAAAATGCCCTGATCATTAAGGGGGCAAATCCTTCCGGTCCAGAACTGGATTTTGCTGTCCTACGTCCAGGCCACTTTTTGCGATTCAGCACTGTGCGACTTTAACTGACAATTGCATGGTCATGCAACGCCGTACCCAAACGAAATGTACGTCCTTTTTTCCCACAAACAGAGCTTTCTTTTGGTGGTATTTGATCACCTGTGCAATTTTCATTTTTTGCAATATTAATAAAAAAAGCGACAATTTTGAAAAAATAACAATAATTTTCTAATTTGACAGTTAAAAAATATTCAATATATTCAATGTTTGTCATATATTTAGGCCAAAATGTATTTAGCTACATGTCTTTGACAAAAAAATTCTCAATGAGCGTATTTTTAACCGCTTTAAGACCGGAAGATTTCACCCCCTTCCTGACCAGGCCATATTTTGCGATTCAGCACTGCGTTACTTTAATGGACAATTGCGAGGTCGTGCGATGCTGTAATCAAATTAAATGTATGTCCTTTTTTTCCCACAAATAGAGCGTTCTTTTGGTGGTTTTTGATCACCTGTGTGATTTTTACATTTTTACGCTATAAACAAAAAAAGAGCAACAATTTTGAAAAAATAACAATATTTTTCACATTTTTTTATATGAAATTCCCCAAAAAAATGTAAAAATCAAAATTTTTTAACATTTTAGGCCAATTTGTTTTCTGATACATATTTTTGGTAAAAAAAAGTCGCAATTAAGCGTATTTTGATTGGTTTGAGCAAAAGTTATCGCAGCTACTAACTACGGGAAATGTATGTCATTTTTATTGTTTTTTTTTTTAAACTAGTAATGGTGGCGATTTGGCGGCGATTTGCGATTTTTTTTGCGGGACTGCGACATTGCGGCGGACAGTTTGGACCCTTGACTGACATTTTTGACACTTTTGGGGGTACCAGTGACATTACTACAGTAATCAGTGCTATAAATATGCACTGTTACTGTAAAAATGACACTGGCAAGGAATGGGTTAACTTTATTGGAGAGGGAGGGGTTTATGTATGCCCGGTGCTTACTGACATGTGTGGGGGGAGGGGACTGTGTGACACAGGGACAGATCGCAGGTTCAGCTATTTACACAAGCGGGCGGATCTCCACACTCGATCCCTGACGATCGGGGAAGAGCGGCGGTGATCACCGCTGCTCCTCCCCTGGCCCGACTCCTGCTGTGACTGACTACAAGGGGAGGAGGAGTCCAGGACGATATCGAGCCACTTTGCCGCAGTACGGTCAATGTGACCGGTCGGCAAGTGGTTAAACAAAAATGCATTAGCTGAAGTAAGTTGCTGTTATTGGTCACCTGAAGGTTCAACTTATTTAAGATGGTGTGGGCCCCACAATAACTCTATATCCTACACTATTTCCCTGTGTGGATTCCTAGAAAAAAAAAATTCTATTTTGATTTTCAATTCCACAAACTGATTTGGAAAAAAGGGATGGCTAGAGTTAAAGTCACTACTAGAGATGGGCGAAATGTTTGAGCCCATTGGGTGTTCGCGGTTTGGCCTACACCCAAATTTGCAGGGCGCCCGGCGGTATGTTCTATTGGGTCTGGTATAAATTTAAGAGGAACCCCCACCAAATTATTTTTTACCAGACCCTTATCCAGGGATGCAGCCTGGCAGACCAAGCAAGAGTAGGGAGAGAGAATCCCCCCCCCCAAACCACAGCAGGCCACATGCTTTAAACATGGGGGCTACTTTGTTGTTGCTACATGTTGATAAGGGCAAGGACCTCTTCTCCACAATCCTGGGATGTGGTTTTGGGGTTCTGAGGGCAGGGGGCTTTTCAGATTCTGGAAGTCCCCTTTAACAAGGGGGCCCCCCAGATCCTGGCCCTTTCCTATGCGAATGAGTAAGGGTACATTTTACCCCTACACATTCACCAAAAAAAGTGTGAAAAATGAATAAAAACAGAATACACAGGTTTTTGTCAAGTCCTTTATTAAATAAAAAATAATATAAAACAATACCCCCCAATGTAGATCCATCATGCAGGCTGATGCATGCTGGATCGGTGATCTCACAAGGGGGCGGTGCCACCAGTTGATGTCACCAGATGGCTCCACCCCTTACCTATATAAGAACTGTCAAACAGTAGAGCCTATAGTAGGCAGTTAGCCTTCCTCATGGGGAAAGCGTTTTTTTTTTCAGGTCCAGCAGTAGCGTTGGCATTGTGATTGACAATGGATCTACATCGGAGAACATTATTTTTTTATTGCTTAAATAAAGGACAAAAGGTCAAAAACCTGTGTACTCTTTTTATTTATTTTTTGACATTTTTTTGGTGAATGAATAGGGGTAAAGTGTACAATGTTCCCCCTTCTCATTTATATGGGGGGTGGGATCTGGGGGCCCCCTTGTTGAAGGAGGCTTCCAGATTCTGATAAACCCTCCACCCGCAGACCCCTATAAACACAGCCTAGAGTTGTTGGGAAAAGGCCCTTGTCCCCATCAACATGGGGACAAGGTGCTTTGGGGTGAAAGGCAGAGTGGGGTTCCCTTTAAAATCTACACCAAACCCAAAGGGCCTGGTATGTGTTGAAGGGGGAAGCCCCATGCTGTTTTTTTTTTTTTTTCAATTTTATTTGTATTGATGGGTGCCACAATAGCTTGCATCCTCAAAGTACATTTAAATGCATTTTTTGTTTTAAAAAATTTCAGTTTTGCTGCAGCAGCTTCTATACATGGTACAGATGCACCACTTTACCAGCAGACTAAGGGGACCCCCCCCCCAAGCACTTTATATTTTATTTTTATTTTTTCACTTTAAGCATCCTTAAAATAACTGCTTCTTTAAAAAATATTATTTTTTAAAACAATTTTGCATTCATACATGTCCCCCAGGGCAGTACCCAGGCCCCTATACCCTTTTTATGGCCAACAAATTGCATATAATCCTTCTAAATTGGGACTTTTGATTTTTCATGTTTGGTTTCCATAGACTTTAATAGAGTTTTGAACTCGGGCCAAACTTTTCCCCTGTTTGGGAGTTTTGGTGTGAACCAAACAGGGAAGTATTTGGCCCATCTCTACTCACTACCTTGCAATATGCTAAAGATCAAGGAGGTATGACAGTGCCGTGCCCACAATGTTATTTCCTAGCCACCCAACTCCAGCACCTCACAGGCTGGGATCTGCCTGCTACTGATGGCCCATCTTACATATTGATCCGTCTAGACATGGACTGAATGGCTCTTTCCTATCTGGAAATGGTCCTTCCTTGTGTGCCTGCTCAGAACTCTACAGCGATTCTGTTGTTGAAGATATGAGGGACCCTGAAATGTAAGTTCAACCTTTCTGGGTTCCTCCACTGTACTCACATTTGATGCAATACATTTTTTTGTAGAATTAACTAAATTGCCAGATTTCCAGCAGTGGCTTGCAGCTGGTATCAAATACTTCACCCGATTCTATGATGGTAATGTGTTAAACTCTTTTGATTAACAGCAGACTTACCTACCTCAAAGCAACACTACTTTCTACAACTACATCATTCCCTTCAAACTCAAGCCAGACACTCGTAAGCCCCGTAAACATAAAAAATGGCTGACATTCAGCTCATCTGTATGCCAGCCAGTCTAAGAGAAGCCATGGCTGACAGCATTGATCATAGTGTTCTGGTGGGGAGCCACCCCCTGTGGGAACACAACAGTTCAACAGGGAGATCACTGTACTAACATAGGATCGTTAGTACAGCGGCCCAGACCGGAGCTGACAGTGTGTACCAGACTTAAGTTGCAGTTGAAGTCGAGGTATATTAGGTCAATTATGTCAAGGACAGACAAGAAAGGCATTATTTCCCACATATACTTTACTTAGATCTCCTTTCACAAGACTCTACAATGCTGCCTTGTAGGAGAAAATGGACACAGGAACTTGGGCAGATAGATGGTAAACAATAGGAACTGATCCTGGCATCTGTACCAGTGGTCTCTGTCCCTGCTGCTCAGAAACTATCCCAACTATTTATTCTGGATATAGGAAGCTGGTACAACTTTTTGCTCGGGGCAGACAAAACTCCACGGTATGTCTCAAGTGTAATGTTGAGAATGGAGACCTGTTGCACATGGATATTGGAGAGATTTAGTTATTGTCATTGGTCAGACTTTTACAGTACAAGTTCCTTTTGACCCACTGATATGTCTCCTCAGGGCATTGGATAAGGAGCAGTATACTCCCACAGTTTACAGTATATATGGCATTTACAGGGCTCTTGTACCTCGCCAGAAAATTAATAGCACAGTATTGGCTATCGCCACTTCCTCCTACCTATCGCAAATGAACTGAACAAGTTAATTCTATTCTAATCTAGGAGAAAAACAGCACAGAAACTCCACTAAGAAATGTCTACATATCTGGCAGTTTTGGCTTCATACACAGGCCTAGCCCCCCACCCCCGCCATAACTTTTGTTGCAGCAATTAGTGCAAATGTGTTATCTGCAAATGTGTTTGAGGCAAAGATACATTCATGTGCTGTATAGGGTTGAGCGAACCCGGACTGTATTGTTCGGGATCGTACCGGACTTTTGGGTATTCGTTACCCGGACACGGACACGAACATTTCACTGTATGTTCGGGATACAGTTGTTCGGTAATGTTATTTCATGTTTTGGTGCGGTTTTAATGTTTTGGCGCAGTTTTAATGGCGCGGTTTCAACAGCTGCAAGGCAGCCAATCAGCAAGCGTTTAACTAGTGTGCCCTTGGAAGCCATTGGCCAGTGCAGAATGTAACCCAGCCTCTATATAAGCTGGAGTCACATATCGCCGTGCGTCACACTCCGCTCTAACTATACAAGGGACAGGTTCCTGATGCTGCTGAGGGAGAGATAGGAGATTATTGTAGGGGCAGGTTGGAGATTGCTTTCAGGGAAAGAATAGGAAGAATCTTCTTTAATCAGACAGCGATCTACATTGATTTTATTGTGTGGGGGTGCAGTGCACAATCTTTTTGCCCTGACCTGAGCCCAGTGAGGAGGAGGGAGGAAAAAAAAAAACGTTTATCAGTCTGTTAGGTGGGCGGCGTGCAGCGACCATGTAATGCAAGCTCAGTGCATATGTGTCTGCTTAATCTGGATTTAAAAAAGAGAAAAAAAATTCCTTCATATTTTACTTTGACATACAGTGTTTAGACACTGCTTTTCTAATCTGCTCTTCAAAAAGCACCAATTTAAGGGGAAAATAATTTTCTTTCAGATTTTAGGGGAAAAAAATTATTTTTCAGTTTTTCATTCAAATGTTTTTTTTTTATTCAATAGCGGAATAGAACAACAACAGTATCCAACCTGTTAGGCGTGCGGCGTGTAGTGGCCATGCAATGCAAGCTCAGTGCATATGTGTCTGCTTAATCTGGATTTAAAAAAGAAAAAACTTTTTTTCCTTCATATTTTACTTTGACATAAAGTGTTTAGACAATGCTTTACTAATCTGCTCTTCAAAAAGCACCAATTTAACCACTTTCCCACCAGGCCTATTTTTGACATTTGGTGTTTACAAGTTAAAATCATTTGGTTTTTCTAGAAAACTACTTAGAACCCCCAAACATTATATATATTTTTTTTATCAGAGACCCTAGAGAATAAAATGGAGATTATTGCAATATTTTTTAACACACCGTATTTGGGCAGCGGTCTTCCAAACGTACATTTTTTGGAAAAAATTCACCTTTTTGAATTAAAAAATAAGAAACCAGTAAAGTTAGCCCAATTTGTTTCCATAATGTGAAAGATAATGTTACGCCGAGTAAATAGATACCCAACATGTCATGCTTCAAAATTGCGCATGCTCACGGAATGGCGCAAACTTTGGTACTTAAAAATCCCCATAGGCGACAATTTAAAAATTTCTACAGGTTGCCATCTTAGAGTTACAGAGGAGGTCTAGGGCTCAAATTATTGCTCTCACTCTAACGATTGCGGGGATACCTTACATGTGTGGTTTGAACATCGTTTACATATGTGGGCGGGGTTTTCGTATGCGTTCGCTTCGACGCGCGAGCTAACGGGGACAGGGCGCTTTACTTTTATTTTTATTTTTTTTACTATTTATTTTATTTATTATTTTTTATTTTTACACCGTTTAAAAAAAAAAATTGATAATTTTTATTTCTATTACAAGGAAACATTCCTTGTAATAGAAATAGGCACAACAGGGCCTCTTTTTTGTGAGATCTGTGATCAAAAAGTCCTCAGATCTCACAAGTACACTAAAAAATGAAGAAAAAAAAAAGAAAAAGAAAAAAAAAAAAAAGGGACCTTTAAACCGGTTGCTAGGCAGTGACGTTTGCCGTCGCTCCGGTCCTCCAAGACCATAGAGTCGAGTGAGGGCAAGCTTGCCCTCACTCGACATCCTGTCTGTGAGGATCCGGGACCGGATCGTTTTCCCCGTTGCCGGCGGGTCCGGTAAGCGGGGAAAAGGACCAAGACGCGGCGGGAGGGGGGGGGGCACCCCTTCCGCCATCCCGGAAGGGTGATCCCGTGGCGAATCCGCCGCTGGGACCACCCTTATCGGAAAGCCAACCGATTAAAAAAATACCGGGGTTATGACAGCTATCTGCTGCCATAACACCGGTATTTAGGTTTAAACTTAGGACGTATATTTACAATGGGCGATTGGTAAATGGTTAAGGGAAAAATATTTTTCCTGACAGTCTCCATGGCAGCCTACGTGTGGGTTAACCCTGCCTCCACTCCTAGGTTATAGGACCCCCCTCCCATAAATTTCAGCTCTCAGGTACAGCAGGTGTTCCTTTTTTGTCCTCCTCCAAGGACCTACAATTTTGATGTCTTACTATTGTCCGGCTTACCTCGGGATACTTTGGATGGTGTCTGCATGTCCAGGGCCCAGCCACGGGCAGGTGAGTGACATTTGAAATCCCCCAGCTCTCTGCGGTTGATTGAAGCTTGGCCGGCATACTCTGACAGGGTCTGAAGATTCTCATCCCAGCTCTTCATGGTAGCGGTATTTGTGATTTATGTTTACCTTGTATGTGCCTTTTTTTCTATCACTAGGCATTTGTTTGTGGCCCTAATGGCGCTGGAACGCTTCCTGCATTCCAGCACTCCTTCCTCTTCCTCCTCTGCTGTCTGCGGCCAATAGGTGGCTGCTTCTTGGTCCCGCACGTGCGCAGTGCATCGCGAACGAAGCCGAGGCTTGGTTCGCGCATGCGCACTAGCGATCACGGCCGCATCACCGCTGACGTCATTCCGGTGGGGGATTTAAACAGCTGTCAGTTCCCCTGTACTTTGGGAAGTACTGTGGGCATTGCGGCAGCTTCCCTGTGTCTGTGGATTCCTTGCTACAGGTATGAGCAATGGATGTTTGACTTGCAGAGGGGGGGGGGGTGGAGCGTTGTTATCTTACACTATATCACTGTATTGTCCTGGTGTCTGATGTATATTACCTTTCTTTATCAGTCTGGTTGTTTGGCCTGAAGTATGGATCCTGCGTCACCGCCCTCCTATGGCCAGCCCTCTCATAACAGGTGGGTACTGGCATTTTCGGGGGGGGGCGGGGGGGCTAGCTGGTCCCTGTTTCATGGCTAAATCCAGTGTCTCCCCTAATTTCTCTCTTTTCCATCAGCTCTTCCAGGCCTGGTTTATCTCAAGAGAGAGACCCTGGACATCCTCCAGATCAAAGCGCCATGAATATCCATCAGGGAGTAGGCAGCAGGGGAGACGCTCTAATTCCTCTAATTCCTCCCCCAGACACCATACACAACGTCATAGTCACCGCACATACCAGAGAGCTTGTTGGGGTTGTGAGGCGCATGTCCCGGAGGACAAGTCCCTATGTGAGCCATGTTTTGCTCAGGCAGCAGGTGAGAGGGAGCCCGAGGACCACAGATTGGAATCCCTGGTAAAGAGGGTAGTGCAACAGTCCCTGAAGGAATGGGGTATGATCCCAGCACCTGGTCCCACTACATCCAGTTCTCCAGCTGAAGCGCCGGAAGATCAGGGCCACTCTCAACCGAGCATTACTTCTGCAAAATCATCTGACAGTGATTCGGAAGAAGAAGAAGCAGTAGGCGGCTTTGAGTTTGCCCTGGTTTCAACTCCTGATCAGAGCCATTAAGGAAGCTCTAGAATGGGAGGATCCTGTGTCTCCCCAGAAAAAACAGCGGAAGTTCTTCAAGCACCTTGGCAAGGAGCGCATTAACTTCCCTTCCCTCTCTGAATTACAAGAGGTGATTACTGAAGAATGGAGTAAAGGGGATGGTAAGTCTTCCCTATCCTCCAAGCTAGGGAAGCTGTATCCCTTCAAACCTGAAGATGTTGCTCGCCTGGAGTCTGCTCCCCTTGTAGATGCTGCAGTCGCAAGATTGGCAAAGCATGTTACTCTGTCCCTGGATGATGCGGTTTCCTTCAGAGATCCCTAGGATAGGAAAATAGATTTAGATCTGAAAAGAATCTATGTTATGGCTGGAGCGGCCTGTAAACCTGTTATGGCATTAGCAACGATGTCTAAAGCCATGGAAGTCTGGGTGTCTGATATTTAGACCAAACTTGGGAGCATTTCAGAAGAAGCTGTGGAGAGCTCTCCTGTTCACGAACTCAAGTTGGCTTCCGTTTTCCTGGGTGAAGCATCTATTGATGTTCTGCGCCTTTTGTCCAGATCAATGTTATCGTCAGTGACGGCAAAAAGGGCCTTGTGGCTCCGCCCCTGGCTTGTTGATCCAGCCTCCAAGCAGGCGTGGTGTAAGATCCCCTTTGAGGGTACTTCCCTTTTCGGAAACAAATTGGAAAGCGCCATTGCAAAGGCTACTGGCGGAAAATCAGGTTTCCTTCCACAAGATAAATGCCTGTTTGGCCAGAAGAAGCCTCAACCTAGGAGGCAATACCCTGAGAGGTCAAGAGATGCCCGCTCTTACAAACCTGCTAGAGATTTTCTGAGAAATTGGAGAGGAGGCCAATCTTCTTCTCGAAGATCATCCAAGAATCCAGCTCCTGCTGGACAAGAATCCACTAAATCTTTTTGAGATTGGGCCCGTTCAGACATGCCAGGTGGGTGCACGTCGTCTCCATTTTCAGCGTGTCTGGACGGCCTCAATCACAGACTTTTGGACTGTCAGGACGGTCTCTATAGGCCACAAATGGTCTTTTCTGGCAGATCCGGTTCCACGGTTCATTCCAACTCACTTGCCCTGTCAAGAAGAGAGAAGAGAAGTCTTGCTCGCTTATGTAGACGCTTTGGTGCCTCAAGGAGCAGTAGTTCCGGTTCCAGATCAGGAAAAATTTCAAGGCGTTTACTCACCCCTCTTTGGTCCAGAAGAAGAACGGGGCTTGGAGGCCCGTTATAGACCTCATATACCTGAACAGGTTCATAAAGAACGAAAAATTCAAAATGTAAACTCTCTCCACCATTCAGAAGGCAGTGCTGCCAGGGGACTGGCTCGCCTCAATAGATCTAAAAGATGCGTACATTCATGTACCTGTGGCAGTCGACTTTCACAAATATCTCCGCTTCTGTGTCTTAAACTGGCATCTTCAATTCATTTGTCTACCTTTCGGCCTCTCTACCTCGCCCAGAGTGTTCTCAAAAGTTCTCCTGGCTGTAGTAGCTCTCATAAGGTTAAAAGGAATATGTCTACACCATTACCTAGATGATCTTCTGCTGCTGTCTCAAGACAGAGATCAGTTACTGGTACACAGAGATCAGGTCATATCGACCCTCAAAGAATTTGGCTGGCTGTTGAACTTACAAAAGAGCCAGCTGGAGCCCACTCAGTGCCTAGTCTATCTCGGGGCGCAATTCAACACCATCGAGAATTCAATCTCTCTCCTGTTAGAGAAGATACCGGTGGTGCTGGAGAGAATCCTTCCAGCTCTTTCTTCCTCCCGGCTGAAAGCCTCTCAGTGCCTCAAAATCATTGGCACCCTGGTGTCCATGGCTCCGATGGTCAGATGGGCTCTTTGGCATATGAGGCCTTTCCAGAAGGGGTTCCTGCAACAGTGGAACCCGGAAGAGGGGGAGCAATACATTCACATCTCCTCCAGCATGAGATTCAGTCTTCTTTGGTGGCTCCAACGCAAGAATCTGCTCAACTGCCACTCTCTGGTTCCTGTCTCATGGACCATAATCACAACAGATGCCAGCAACTCAGGTTGGGGGGTTCATTGTCTGTCAGAAATGGCCCAAGGAAAATGGTCTTCTCAGAGACACACTCCAGTCTCCAATATACTGGAACTCCGGGCAGCATATCAGGCTCTTCGATCCTTTCAACACCTGGTGGAAGGGAAATCGGTCATGATCCGGATGGACAACACCACGGCAGTGTCTTATGTGAAGAGACAAGGTGGGACATGGAGTCTCTCTCTGCTTTGAGAATTAGACCCAATTATGTCTTGGGCTCAGGCTCATCTAGTTGATATCTCAGCAGTCTACATTCCAGGTCCTCAGAATGTTCAAGCAGATTTCCTGTCCAGGGTCCAGTTGAACCACAACGAGTGGTCTCTCCATGTGGAGTCGTTCAAATGGATTCTGTCGTTGGGAGTGTCTCCCGAAGTCCACCTGTTCGCCTCTCCTTGCAACCACAAGTTGGAGAAGTATGTCACGAGAGGCAGATGCCATCAGGCCTACGCTGGGTAATGGTACCTTTCGTTAGGCACTTTAAGAGTCCAAGTATTGGCATTATCTGCCTTCTCTGGGATCATGTGGGCTCAACACCCACTAATTCAACAGTTCTTTAAAGGAGCGGCCAGGCTCAAACCTCAAAGAAAACCTAGGTTTCCGAAATGGGACCTTCCTCTTGTCCTGAATGCCTTCTCAAAAGCAGGCATATAATCTTCTGCTTCTTCTATCAAGGACCTGACCATCCGGACAGTCTTCCTGGTAGCCATCACTTCGGCTAAAAGGGTCTCTGAAATAATTTCCCCCAGCCTATAGAGAACCATTCCTGACTTTCTTTCCAGATCGGGTAGTGCTGATACCCATGCTAAATTCAAATCCGAAAGTCACCTCGGTGTTTCACCAGAACCAGGAGATCATCCTTCCTACTTTTCGATCATCTGATGAATCTAATCCTCATCCGTTGGATGTAGGAGAATCCTTAAAAGTTTATCTTCAAGCAACTGGACCATTCAGACAGTCTGACAACCTCTTTATCCTGTTCTGGGGAAAGAACAGAGGTAAACGTGCTTCATCCAGATCTATTGCATCATGGATAGTGGCGGCTATCCAACAGGCCTATAGAGCAGAGGGTCTGGCTCCTCCAGAGACGGTGACGGCGCACTCTACAAGGAGTATTTCTACGTCCTGGGCAGCCTCACGACACGTGGCTCCAGATGTGATTTGCAGAGCGGCTTTATGGTCTTCGGTCAATACTTTTATGACCCACTATTGCGTGGATCCTGCTTCTTTGTCTTCAGTTAATTTTGGTTTGACTGTTTTGTCTGCAAATAGCATGAATTAAAGTTTCTTTGCTAAAGCATTCCCACCCATGTGGCGTGAGCTAGTTATTTCCCACATGTAGGCTGCCATGGAGACTGTCAGGAAAACGGAAAATTCCTATCAAATACATACCGTAATTTTCCTTTCCTGATAGTCTCCATGGCAGCCGGAGTTCCCACCCTCTCGTCTTGGATTCAGCTAAGATATGGAATACCTGCTGTACCTGAGAGCTGAAATTTATGGGAGGGGGGTCCTATACCCTTGGAGTGGAGGTGGGGTTAACCCACACGTAGGCTGCCATGGAGACTATCAGGAAAGGAAAATTACGGTAAGTATTTGATAGGAATTTTCCGTTTTTTTTTTTCAGTTTTTAGGGAAAAAAAATATTTTTCAGTTTTTCATTCAAATGTTTTTTTTATTCAATAGCGGAATAGAATAACAACAGTATCCAACCTTTTAGGCGTGCGCCGTGTAGCAACCATGTAATGCAAGCTCAGTGCATATGTGTCTGCTTAATCTGGATTTAAAAAAGAAAAATAACTTTTTTCATTCATATTTTACTTTGACATACAGTGTTTAGACACTGCTTTTCTAATCTGCTCTTCAAAAAGCACCCATTTAAGGGGGAAATATTTTTTTTCCCGTTTTTAGGGAAAAAAAATATTTTTCATTTTTTCATTCAAATGTTTTTTTTATTCAATAGCGGAATAGAACAACAACAGTATCCAACCTGTTAGGCGTGTGGCGTGTATCGGCCATGTAATGCAAACTCAGTGCATATGTGTCTGCTTAATCTGGATTTAAAAAAGAAAAAAACTTTTTTCCTTCATATTTTACTTTGACATACAGTGTTTAGACACTGCTTTTCTAATCTGCTCTTTAAAAAGTACCGATTTAAGGGGAAAATATTTTTTTTTCAGTTTTTAGGGAAAAAAAATATTTTTCAGTTTTTCATTCACATGTTTTTTTTTTTATTCAATAGCGGAATAGAATAACAACTATCCAACCTGTTAGGCCTGCGGCGTGTAGCGGCCATGTAATGCAAGCTCAGTGCATATGTGTCTGCTTAATCTGGATTTAAAAAAGAAAAATAACTTTTTTCCTTCATATTTTACTTTGACATACAGTGTTTATACACTGCTTTTCTAATCTGCTCTTCAAAAAGCACCCATTTAAGAGGGAAATATTTTTTTTTTCAGTTTTTAGGGAAAAAAAATATTTTTCATTTTTTCATTCAAATGTTTTTTTTTATTCAATAGCGGAATAGAATAACAACTATCCAACCTGTTAGGCCTGCGGCGTGTAGCGGCCATGTAATGCAAGCTCAGTGCATATGTGTCTGCTTAATCTGGATTTAAAAAAAAAATAAAAAATTATCCTTCATATTTTACTGTAACTTACAGCATTTAGACACTGCAGTAGAATTCTAATCTGCTATTCAACAAGCACCAATTAAGGGGACAATTATTTTTCAGTTTTTCATTCATACTTTACTGTGACACTGTCATACAGCGTTTAGACACTGCTGTTCAAATCTGCTCTTCAAAAATCACCAATTAAATGGAAAAATAAACATTTTTCATTCATACGTTACAGTGAGATACACCCATTGGATACTGCTGTTGTATTCCACTTTGCAATAAAAACCCATTTAGGGGAAAAAAATTAAATTGCAGCCTAGTCTGTATATGTTACAGTGAGATACACCCATTGGATACTGCTGTTGTATTCCACTTTGCAATAAAAACCCATTTAGGGGAAAAAAATTAAATTGCAGCCTAGTCTGTATATGTTACAGTGAGATACACCAATTGGATACTGCTGTTGTATTCCGCTTTTCAATAAAAACCCATTTAGGGGGAAAAAATTAAATTGCTGCCTAGTCTGCATATGTTACAGTGAGATACACCCATTGGATACTGTTGTTGTATTCCGCTTATCAATAAAAACCCATTTAAGGGAAAAAGATTTAATTGCGGGCTAGTCTGCATATGTTACAGTGAGATACACCCATTGGATACTGTTGTTCTATTCCGCTTATCAATAAAAACCCATTTAGGGGGGAAAAAATAAATTTCGGCCTAGTCTGCATATGTTACAGTGAGATACACCCATTGGATACTGTTGTTGTATTCCGCTTATCAATAAAAACCCATTTAGGGGAAAAAAAAAATTAATTGCGGGCTATTCTGCATATGTTACAGTGAGATACACCCATTGGATACTGTTGTTCTATTCCCTTTATCAATAAATAAGTCAATAAGTCAATAAATAAGTCAATCAATAAGTCTGGCCAGCATGTGCAAGGTGGAATTCCAATTTGTGGGCACGTCACATATGAGGTGGTTAGCGGGGAGGCTGAAGTTATGCTGCAGCTCTGACAGGCGAGCAGCAGTAGGGTGAGAACACCGAAAGTGCGCACAGATGACCCACACTTTCTGCAGCAGCTCTGATATATCGGGGTAATTTTTAAGGAAGCTCTGCACCACCAAATTCAGCACATGCGCCAGGCAAGGGATGTGCATCAAACTGGCTAGGCCCTGAGCTGCTATGAGATTTTGCCCATTATTGCACACCACCAGGCTGGGCTTGAGGCTCACTTGCACCAACCACTCATCGGTATGCTGTTCCATGCTCCTCCATAACTCCTACACGGTGTGGGGTTTTCCCCCAAACAGGCAAATTTTAAAACTGCCTGCTGTTGTTTACCCCTGGCTGTGCTGAAGTTGGTGGTGAAGGTGTTACGCTGACCGGATGAGGAGGCGGTAGAGGATGAGGAAGCGGAGTAGGAGGAGTTAGGAACAGGAAGCAAATTGAAGCGCCCTGCAATCCTCGGTGGTGGAAGGACATGCGCCAAACTACTATCCGCCTCAGGCCCAGCCGCCACTGCATTTACCCAGTGTGCTATTAGGGAGATATAACGTCCCTGACCGTGCTTACTGGTCCACGTATCCGTAGTTAGGTGGACCTTGCCACAGATGGCGTTGCGCAGTGCACAGCTGATTTTGTCACCCACTTGGTTGTGCAGGGAAGGGATAGATTGCCTGGAAAAGTAGTGGCAGCTGGGCACGACGTACTGTGGGACAGTCACCGCCATAAGGCTTTTAAAACTCTGCGTCTCCACCAGACGTAATGACAGCATTTCAAAGGCCAGGAATTTTGAAATGCTTGCATTCAGGGCCAGGGATCGCAGGTTGGTATGGGGGTACTTCCTCTTCCGCTCCAGTGTTTGGGAGATAGATAGCTGAATGCTTCCACGGGACATTGTGGAGATGGTTGTTGGTGACCCAGGCGGTGGTGTTTCTGGCAGATCCTCTGTTTGCTGGGTGGCAGGTGCTACTGTCACTACAGAGGTGGATGAAGAGGCAGAGACTGCAGCAGCAGAAGAGGAAGCAGGAGGAGCCAGAGACCTTTATTGGTTTTTGAGGTGTCTACTCCACTGCAACTCGTGCTTTGCACTTAGATACCTGGTCATGCAGGTTGTGCTCAGGTTGAGAAGGTTTATGCCTTGCTTCAGGCTCTGATTGCACAGCGTGCAAACCACTCGTGTCCTGTCATCATCACATTGTCTGAAGAACTGCGACGCTAGGAAACTCCTTTGAGCTGGCTTTGGTGTGCTCGGTCCCTTGCTGCTTTGGGCAGTATCAGGCGTAGTGTCTAGGGCACGGCCGCTCCGCTTTTGCACCCTGCTCCCTCTTCTGCTGTGCTGGTGGCTCTGTGCGACCACCGCTTCTTCCTCCAAACTACTCAGGTCACCTGCATGACGTTCATTCCATGTGGGGTCGAGGACTTCATCGTCCTCCACATCATCTTCCACCCAGTCTTCACCCCTGAAACCCTTGTCGGTCTCCACAATTCAGAATTCCACAGCAGTTGGCACCTGTGTTTCGTCATCATCTGAGACGTGCTGTGATGGTCCTCCCATGTACTCATCTTGAGACATAAGTGGTTGGGCATCGGTGCACTCAATCTCTTCCACTTCTGGGGCGGGGCTAGGTGGATGGCCCTGGGAAACCATGCTAACAGAGTCATCAAAAAGAAGAAGAGACTGCTGCTTGATTTGGGGCTCAGACTGCTTGGCTGATTTGCAAGGGGGTGAGGTGTAAGATTGATGGACATCGGCTGCAGATGCCAACTCTGACCTTTCAGCAGAAGACTGGGTGGGAGACAATGTGAAGGAACTGGAGGCACTTTTAGCAACCCAATCTACTAGCGCCTGTACTTGTTCTGGCCTCAACATTTGTAGAGGCGCATTAGGCCCTGCCAAATACTGCTGCAGGTTCTGTCGCCTACTCACAGCTGAGAAAGGTGTTTCACTTGTGCGTGTAGCTGGCACAGATCGACCACGTCCTCTCCTTGCAACAGGAGCTCCACCAGCAACACCACGACCCAGCACTAACATGGTGGAGCAGTATGTGGGCACATGCCTAGACGTACTGAATGATGGGTCTGCCCCCTTCAACTTCTGGGTCTCCAAGTTGGGCACATGGCCTGAGCTTGCCCTTTACGCCTGGAGGTGCTGGCCTGCCCTGCAGCCAGTGTATTATCTGAACGGGTATTTAGCATGGCTGGGGGCGTTATCACAGACAAGCGCAGCCACCTGTCCAGAGCCAGTGTGGCCAAGCTCACATTCATTTTAAATGAACCAGGCATGGATCCCACAGGACTTGTCTGTACCTTGTGCAGAATAGACATGTATACCGGCCTTACCCAGCCATTGTTGTATTTGATCTTTCTTACTCTTTTGGGGTGTACCCTAATTTAAAAAAAAATTAAATTAAAAACCAGTGTTGGCTACCTCGTCCTCCTCCTCCACCGTCGCCGCTTCCACCTACACCACCATATCCACCGCCACCTCAACCTTCTACTCCATATGGGCCTCGTCCTCCTCCTACATCATTCAAGATTATTATTTTTTATTCTTATGTACTTTATGTTGTTTTAGGTTATTTCCCTATCCACATTTGTTTGCAGTGCACTTGCCATGCTCTTAAGAAGATTTTGCTGCCATTTGCAGCCCTCTAGCCCTTTCCATGTTTGTTTTAGAGCCATTTTAGTGCTCAAAAGTTCGGGTCACCATTGACTTCAGTGGGGTTCGGGATCGGAGTCAAGTTTGGGTTAAGTCCGGGTCACGAACCCAGACTTTTTTTTCAAGTTCGATCAGACTCGCCGAACCCGGACATCCAGGTGTTCGCTCAACTCTAGTGCTGTGCTCTGCCCACATTACCGTTTACTTTTGAATGAACACTACTGAGCTTCTCCTATGTTCTTTGCCTATAGATACAGATGGTCATGTAATTGTGTAGCAGTGTGCTAAAGGTTTATGTCCATATACAGTACATACTTCTTGCATTGTAATACTTTTTAATGTTTCTTATACCATTCCAGATAGCTCAAGTTGTATTAGTTTTAAATTCTATTGTATAATTTAAGTGATTGCTTACTGAACCTCCTTGTCATATGTATTGCAACTCTTTTCTTGTTAGAATGATTTTTTTTGACATATCATTTTGATTACTGTCCTGTATGCCATACTTTATGTCAATACAAAGTTATTTGATTAAACATTATATGTATATATTTTTTATCTTTAATTGCAATAAGTGTAGAGCTGAGAATGTTGGAATAGGTTATTGTTATTGCTCCATTTGTCATGTGTTAAACATGACTCAGTATGCTAATTTACTTGGCGTTTACTTACCTTTCCAATGATCTTTTACAGTATTTTAATGTGCCTTGGGAACCCCTAAATTGATTGGGTGGAATATTCAAGGTATGGATCACAAAGTTAACCATTCCTTCAATCTTGCCTTCTTTAAGAAGCGAAAGGCAGATGTTATCACTTTATTTAAAGCCCACTTGACTGACATGCCAAGTTGAACCAGAAGAGACAACATTATTTCCCATATAGTATATCCTCCTTTGAAATGTCAGTTGTGCAGGAGGGTATAGCCTCAATTTCTCTTCCCATAGAGTTAAAGTGACTTGACTAGGAGCTTTTAATAAGCCAATAAACCTTAGTTTAGCACTTGGGACCTTCACCCTGAGGGACCTTCATGTCATGATGACTTGACATGATGTCATAAATATGCTGATCAGGTCTTTTCAACTTCTTATGGCTCAGTCAGATTTGCTAAAAATATAAGTATGCAAAATACATGTGCAAATTTTCATATTTATTTATATTTTTATTGATTTTTATTCCTGAACATAATAAGAAAGAATGAAAATGTATACAAAATATTATACATTCACTTTTAATGCTCTAGTAATCATCATGTTTAACCACTTCCATACCGAGTCATGTAAAATGACGTCGGCAAAGTGGTTGTCTAGATCCGGGCCGCCGTCATATGACGTCGCCCGGATCTCCCCTCTACTGCGCGCCCCCCGGCGGCGCGCAGCGGCGTGATCGGGGATGAGGCTCGTCCCTCGGACATAGCCCATCCCTGATCAAGGTAAACAGCCAATAGAAATTGGCTGTTTACCACGTGATCGGCTGTGTCAATCACAGCCGATCACATGAGCGGCTCCAGCACGAGCCGCTCGTTCTCTCTGCAATGCGCGCCCCCGGGGGCGCGCAGTGCGGCGATCGGGGACGAGGCTCGTCCCTCGGACAGAGTCGATCCCCGATCTAGGTAAAGAGCCAATGAAATTGGCTCTTTACCACGTGACCGGCTGTGTCCAATCACAGCCGGTCACAAATGTCAACAGAGAACACGGTAACTAGCTGTCACCGTGTTCTCCTCCTCACACACTGATCCTGTGTGAGGAGGAGATTGTGGTAACAGCTAGTTACCAACTACAGTGCACCCTAAACACACTGATTGCCCCCCCAATAAAGAGCACCTGTCACTAGCCCATCAAAGTACCCGAGTACCTGTCACCAGCCCATCAGCCCATCAGGTACTCAGATGACAGGTACTTGGGTACTCTGATGGGCTGGTGACAGGTATTCGGGTACTCTGATGACAGGTACTCAGGTACTCTGATGACGGATACTCTGATGACAGGTACTCGGGTACTCTGATGACAGGTATTCGGGTACTCTGACGGGTACTCGGTACTCTGATGACGGGTACTCGGGTACTCTGATGACGGGTACTCGGGTACTCTGATGATGGGTACTCGGGTACTCTGATGACAGGTACTCTGGTACTCTGATGACAGGTACTCGGGTACTCTGATGACAGGTATTCGGGTACTCTGATGACGGGTACTCGGATACTCTGATGACGGGTACTCGGGTACTCTGATGACGGGTATTCGGGTACTCTGATGACGGGTATTCGGGTACTCTGATGACAGGTACTCGGGTACTCTGATGACAGGTACTCGGGTACTTTGAGTACCTGTCAACGGAGTACCCGTCATCAGAGTACCTGAGTACCTGTCACCTACCCATCAGAGTACCCGAGTACCTTCCACCTGCTCATCAGAGTACCTGACGCCTGAAGTACCCGAGTACCTGCCGCCTGCTCATCAGTACCCATCACTACTCATCAGTACTCATCAGTACCTATCACGTATCAGTACTGATCATCAGTACCCATCAGTACAGTATCACCTATCAGTATCAGTACTACTCATCAGTACCTATCACCTGCCTGTCACCTGCCCATCAGAGTACACGAGTACCTGTCACCTGCCTATCGGAGTACCCGAGTACCTGCCACCTGCTCATCAGTACCAGAGTACCTGTCACCTGCCCAACAAAGTACCCGAGTACCTGTCACCCTTCATACAGCCACCATGTCCAAGTCCAAAAAGGTTTATATACGTCCTCCGTTTAAACCTAAATACCGGTGTTATGGCAGCAGATAGCTGCCATAACCCTGGTATTTTTTTAAACGGTGGATGGTTGGCTTTCCGATAAGGGTGGTCCCAGCGGCAGATTTGCCGTGGGATCACCCTTCCGGGATGGCGGAAGAGGCGCCCCCCCCTCCCGCCGCGTTCCGGTCCTTTTCCCCACTTACCGGACCCGCCGGCAGCGGGGAAAACGATCCGGTCCCGGATCCTTACAGACAGGATGTCGAGTGAGGGCAAGCTTGCCCTCACTTGACTCTATGGTCTTGGAGGACCGGAGCTACGGAAAATGTTGTTGCCTAGCAACCGGTTTAAAGGTCCTTTTTTTTTTTTTCATTTTATCTAATAATTTTTTTTTTTCTTTTTTTCTATCTTTTAGTGTACTTGTGAGATCTGAGGACTTTTTGACCCCAGATCTCACAAAAAAAAGGTCCTGTCGTGCCTATTTCTATTACGAGGAATATTTACATTTCTTTTAATAGAAATAAAAATGATCAATTTTTTTTTTTTTAAACGGTGTAAAAATAAAAAATAATAAATAAAATAAATAGTAAAAAAAAAAAAAAAATTAAAGCGCCCTGTCCCCGTTAGCTCGCGCACAGAAGCGAACGCATACAGAAACCCCGCCCACATATGTAAACGGTGTTCAAACCACACATGTGAGGTATCGCCGTGATTGTTAGAGCAAGGGGAATAATTTGAGCCCTAGACCTCCTCTGTAACTCAAAGATGGCAACCTGTAGAAATTTTTAAATTGTCGCCTATGGGGATTTTTAAGTACCAAAGTTTGTCGCCATTCCGTGAGCGTGCGCAATTTCGAAACATGACATGTTGGGTATCTATTTACTCGGCGTAACATTATCTTTCACATTATGGAAAAAAATTGGGCTAACTTTACTGGTTTCTTATTTTTTAATTAAAAAAAGTGAATTTTTTCCAAAAAAATTGCGTTTGGAAGACCGCTGCGCAAATACGGTGTGATAAAAAATATTGCAATAATCTCCATTTTATTCTCTAGGGTCTCTGCTAAAAAAAAAATATATAATGTTTGGGGGTTCTAAGCAGTTTTCTAGCAAAACAACTGATTTTAGCTTGTAAACACCAAATGTCAAAAATAGGCCTAGGCATGATGATGCTCCTTGGATTTTGGGCCCCTCTATATGGCTAGGCTGTGAAAAAGTCTCACACATGTGGTATTGCCATACTCAGGAGGAGTGGCAGAATGTATTTTGGGGTGTCATTTTTGCTGTGTACATGCTATGTGTTAGGAATATCCTATAAATTGACAACTTTGTGTAAAAAAAAAAAGTTTTCATTTTTTTCCCACATTTTCCAAAAACCTGTGGAAAAAATGATATGTTCAAATGACCCATAATGCCTCATAGAATATACGTTGGAGTGTTTGCTTTCCAAAATGGGGTCATTTTGTGGACTTTTCCATTGTATTGGTGCTCTAGGGCCTTGAAAAGTGTGATAGGTAGTAAGAAAGTTTTATGTGTATTTATGCTCCTAGAACGCCTGAATGTGCTTCTTGGACGTGGAGTCTCTTTTTGTGGCCAGGCTGTGTAAAAGTCTCACACATGTGGTATCGCCATACTCGGAAGGAGTAGCAGAATGTATTTTTGGGTGTAATTTTTGCTGTGTACATGCTATGTGTTAGAAATAGCTTATAAATTGACAACTTTGTGGGGGAAAAAAGAAAAAAAAATTTTTTTCTTCATTTTCCCAAGAATTGTGGGAAAAAATTACAACTTCAAAAAACTCACCATGCCTCTTACTAAATACCTTGGACTGTCTACTTTACAAAAAGGGGTCATTTGGTCGGTATTTGTACTGTCCTGACATTTCAGGGCCTCAAGAAAGGAGATAGGCAGTCAGTACATCTGGTGTGATCAATTTTCAGTAATTGGTACCATAGCTTCTAGACTCAATAACTTTCACACAGACTAAATAATATACACTAATTTGGGTTAATTTTACCAGAGACATGTAGCAGTATACATTTTGGCCCAAATGTATGAAGAAAAATTAATTTTTTGCAAAATTTTATAATTGAAACTAAAAAAAAGTGTTTTTTTTTCAAAATTTTTGCTTTTTTTTTTGCATATATCACGAAAAAAAAAACCCCAGTTGTGATCAAATACCACCAAAAGAAAGCTCTATTTGTGTGAAAAAAATGATAGAAATTTTGTTTGGTTACAGTGTAGCATGACTGAGCAAATGTCATTCAAAGTGTGAGAGTGCTGAAAGCTGAAAATTGGTCTGGGCAGGAAGGGTGTCTAACTGCTCTGTATGGAAGCGGTTAAATATTGTGACTGCTTTAGTATTAAAACTTTGAAAATACCAAAATTCTAACCACATAACCAGATACATCATATGTAATGGTTAAAAATAAATATATCTTTAAACGGAATTGTGATAAATGCCTCAGATAATTGGACTTTTTGTTTTTCTATAAAGGCACTTGCACATGGGCTTAGTGCTTGTTTTCATAAAGAACTATATTGGAAAAAAGACAATTATTTTGTTCTTAGCTTATCACAGCAATTATAAGAACCAGCAGGGCATTTAGTAATGACTTTTTAGTTATGGGAATGCTAATATTATTTCCAACTGAGCTCTATAATGTGTGATGCAACTGTGGTGTTAAATTAGTTAACAACGTAAGTACCTTTTTTATATGTTTAATTATTCATTAACCTAATCATGTTAATAATTCCATTTCGCAGGTAATCACTAACTTGAAATGTTACATGGTAAAACAAGCCCCACTGGTAGCACCACAATCTTTATTTTAAATAATAAAAAAATGCACTGCTCTGTACATGAAGTTCAAGCAGGCAGCTTGACTTTTTTCAAGCAATATATAAAAATGAGTTGTAGAAATTAGAAAATGCATTAGGGCCATCCATTTATGAGTATAATAATATTAAAACCGGCTTAATAATTTAAAATATATAATTTAGCAGACACATTGACAAATGCATTATTAGAGATAATAAACTGGACTAATTGGAGATATTCCACATCACAAAATTAGAAATAAGTAGTAATTTTTTGAGAGATACAGTTTTTTATTTTTCCACCAGCTGAACGCCAAACAGACACAGAATGACGCAACACAGTAAGATCCTCTAGATAAAGCAAGGTTATATAAGTTGAGGAACTGGTGTAGGAAGGAGGGGTTTGGGTTCCTGGAGAACTGGGCTGACTTCTCAGTCGGCTACCGGCTCTTTAGTAAGGATGGGCTGCACCTTAATGGGGACGGTACAGCTCTTTTGGGGAGAAAGATGGCCACCAAGTTGGAGGGGCTTTTAAACTAGGAGACGGGGGGGAGGGCTCAGAAGTAGAGTCAGTCAGGAGGGAGCAGAGGACTGAAGGCAGCTGTAGGGACTGAAGGCAGCTGTAGGGTCAGCAGCGACAGTAGGTCCACAATGTCAATTGGCAGGTCTGTGCGGGAAAATCTCAGACCAAACAGGAATAAACATAACCTCCAATTGCGCTTAACTTCCGTAAAACTAAGAGGGGTATATGCTAATGCCAGGAGCCTAGCTAATAAAATGGATGAGTTGGAAATATTGGTACATGAGGAGGACATAGACCTTGTGGGAATAACAGAGACTTGGTTCGACTCCTCACATGACTGGCTGGCCAATATCCAAGGGTATTCGGTGTACCGGAAGGACAGGGTAGGAAAAAGAGGGGGAGGGGTATGTCTCTATGTCAAGAACAATATAAAGGTGATAGAAAGGAGTGACATTACGGATGGGATGAGCATGGATTTAGAATCTGTGTGGGTTGAACTCCATAGGGAAGGAGAAAAGGGGAAAGTAATTGTGGGGGTTTGCTATAGGCCACCTAACCAAGGGGAGGAGGTAGAGCTGGAATTCTTAGCACTAATGAGTAAAGTGGCAAAATTGGGATCAGTCGTCATATTGGGGGACTTCAATTATCCTGACATTGACTGGGACGAGGGGACTACACACTCACAGAAGGCCCGCCTATTCACGGAAACCTTACTGGATAATTACATGTCACAGTTGGTGGATTCTCCGACTAGAGAAAATGCAGTCCTGGATCTATTGATCACTAATGACCCAGACCTAATCTCGCAGGTAGGAGTCCAGGACAACCTGGGCTCTAGCAATCACAGGATGATCACATTTAGTATAAATAACAATATAACAAGGCAAGTGGGGAACATAAGAACCCTAAACTTCAGAAGGGCAAACTTTCCAAAATTGTACTCATTGATGGAAAGGGTAAACTGGGACCAAACCCTGGGATCCCTGACCACAGAGGAAAAATGGGAATGCTTTAGGAACATATTGGGCAAAGGCATCTTGCAGTGCATTCCTATGGGAAATAAATTTAGAAGAGACAAAGCCAAACCTGGCTGGTTAAACCGTAGCATCAAAAAACTTATTGGGGGAAAAAAATTTCCTTCAAGAAGTATAAATCAGAGGGCACAGTATCGACTTTCGAGCAATACAAGGAGGCAAATAAGAAAAGTAAACAAGAAATCAAGATGGCTAAAATCAACTTTGAGAGACAAATAGCGGAGGATAGTAAAAAAAAACCAAAGAAATTCTTTAAATATATCAACAGCAAAAAAACTAGGGCAGAGCATATTGCACATATAATTAACAATGATGGGAGGATGGTTACAGAGGACACTGAAAAAGCAACCGTGCTGAATGCTTTTTTCTCGTCAGTCTTTACACAGGAAACGGAGGGGTACACTGACCATGACTGTTTGGTTAGTAGTAATACACAGGACTTGCCACTATGGCTAACAGAGGGTGAAATCAGGGAAAGGCTGGATAAACTCAACACAAACAAATCACCAGGCCCGGATGGCGTACATCCGAGAGTACTCAAGGAACTCAGTAAGGTTATATCCAGACCACTGTTCCTGATCTTTGCTGACAGTATTAGGACAGGAGATGTACCAGGGGATTGGAGGAAGGCTAACTTGATTCCGATATTCAAAAAGGGCCAGAGGCATATCCCGGGAAATTATAGGCCTGTCAGTTTGACATCAATAGTATGTAAACTTCTGGAGGGGATGATAAGGGACTATATCGTAGAGTTTGCTAAAGACAACAACATCATCAGCAGTAATCAGCACGGGTTTACAAATGGGCGTTCTTGTCAAACCAATCTATTAACATTCTACGAGGAGGTGAGCTGTGAGCTAGATAGGGGGAGACCAGTGGATGTGGTGTACTTGGATTTCGCTAAGGCGTTTGATACAGTTCCCCACAAGCGCTTAATTTATAAAATAAGGTCTGCAGGTATCGACAGCAGGGTTTGCTCTTGGATACGGAATTGGCTTAAAGGGCGTGTCCAAAGAGTGGTAATAAACAGCGCATACTCAGACTGGTCTGAGGTAGTAAGCGGGGTGCCCCAGGGCTCAGTCCTGGGACCAACCTTGTTCAATTTATTCATAAACAACATTGAGGTCGGGATCAGTAGTTCGATATCAGTTTTTGCAGATGACACAAAATTGGCCAGAGCAATAACTGCACAGCATGAAGCAGATATCCTACAGAATGACCTGGACAAAATTACAGAGTGGGCAACGACATGGCAAATGAGGTTCAACGTGGAGAAGTGTAAGGTTTTGCACTTGGGGACTAAAAACATAAAAGCACAATACAAGTTAGGAGGGGAACCCTTGGGGGAATCAAAAATGGAGAAGGATCTGGGAGTCTTGGTTGATGATAGATTAGGCAACAGCATGCAATGTCAAGCGGCAGCTGCCAAAGCCAGCAGAATATTAGCATGCATAAAAAAAGGGATGTATTCCAGAGATAAGACTATAATCCTTCCACTTTATAAAACTCTGGTCCGACCGCATCTGGAGTATTCTGTCCAGTTCTGGTCGCCAGTCCTCAGGAGGGATGTGTTGGAGCTGGAGAGAGTCCAGAGAAGGGCAACTAAACTAATTAGGGGATTGGAGGACCTTGACTATGAAGAGCGTCTACAATCGCTCGATTTATTCTCCCTGGAGAAGAGACGTCTGAGGGGGGACATGATAGCAATTTATGTATGTATATACAGCGTATATATGTATATATATATATATATACAGTATCGTACAAAAGATACTGCTGGCAACAAAAGTGAGTACACCCCTAAGTGAAATTGTCCAATTTGGGCCCAATTAGCCAATCTCCCCCCGGTGTCATGTGACTCATTAGGCCCCCTTCACCCTAGCGGACCGTCCAGATCCGCCTGTCAGTTTTTCAGGTGGATCTGAACGGATGCCCCATGCTGTCTGCTGATGGGGTCCAACCTGCTTCCATGCTGCCTGCTGATGGGGTAGAACCTGCTTCCATGTTGCCTGCTGATGGGGTTCAGCCTGCCTCTATGCTTTTCAATGGGGTTTAGCCTGATTCCGGTGACCTGCTGTCCTCCTTTAAGCCTGCCACTGCTGATCTGCCATGCTCTGCCTTGCCTCCCGCTGATAACCTACTGTCCACTACCAAGCTTGCCACTGTTGACCTTCCATCCACTGCCAAGCTTGCCTCCGGTAAACTACTGTCTTCTACCAAGTCTGCTTGTTATCTACTGACAGCCACCCAGCCGGAAAATGCTGGTTCCCAGGCTGCCACTCAGTCAGACTACGTTGATTCTCAGGCTGCTGCCCAGCCAGCCTGTGCTGCTTCGCGGGCTGCTACCCGGCCAGACTATATTCATTTGCAAGCTGCCTCCCAGCCAGACTATGCTGATTACCGGGCTGCCACCTAGGTGAACTATACAAATTCCCAGGCTGCCACCCAGCTGCAATATGCTGATTCTCTGACTGCTGCTCAGTTAGACTATGCTGATTCCTGTGCTGCCACACAGTCGGACTATCCTGATTCACAGGCTGCCTTTTTCAGTCATGCCACTTCTGTTGGACCAAATGCCGTACACATGGGCCGAATTTCGGCTTCTATTGAACTGGTGAATACCACCCAATATTCGGCACCGTGTATATGCTCTTCAGCCTAGCCACATTCATCTGCCTGGAACTCAAGGTTGTTTTTTTGTTTTTTATCCCTGACAAAATGTTTGATAAAGTCCAGGCTGTTAATGGACTTTTTTATTGATAAAGGTTACAGTTAAAAGAAAAATGTAATCTTATATGGTCAAAAGTTGTAGGTTCCGGAAACCTTCCCTAATAGTGAGGAACCCTCTGAAAAAATAACTAATGGCACACTTCAGCTTAAGTATGAGGCTGATGTGTGCCAGAAGAAATTACTGGTTATGATTGAGGCTACTTAACAAAATATCTTTTAAACTAGGTACCCTTTAAGCTCACCAGGTGGTTTAAATACTAAATAACCAAAAAGGTTATGCTTTGTTTCTGCTTGAAATCACAAAATTATATTTCATATACTTATAGTATTTGCAACGGATCCTCTATCATATTGTGGGTACCTTAAATACCATGCATTATATATAATCTTTAAATACCATTAAAATAGTATTGTACTGTAAGGGCAATAAACAATGCCATATGTTTGTTTCATATTTCTTTGGTTTAATAATTCTTCGTTTTTTTTTTCTTGAAGTAATTTTATTCAAGTAATAAAATGTACTTGTGACATACTAAAATTACTCCCCCCAGGCTTAGAGTTTTAATATAATCTAGTTTTGGAGTTTATTAATCTTATAATCCATTTTAATATATCTTTCTATTTTTATCACAACAAAAATAGATAATCTATGATATTGAAATTTTTATATGGATATTTCCAATATGATAAAACTTAGTAGAATTTTATTTATTCATTCAAATCGTGCTTAAGTGAAAGTAAATTGAGGCTTTTGTTGTATTGCCTCATCAATTAATACAATGAAAAATAAAGTAGACAATGAAAAAAAAGAAATATCCAGCTAAGACCTTTGCATAGTTTCCAACACAATAAAATAGTTTTAAACAAACCGGTCATCTGCCACTTTTTAATCATGTCTTACGCATAAACATACTGGAAAAATAAACATTTTGAAGAAGACTTATACAAACATGCGGCCCCTCTCCCTTTATTAAAAGTGTAAATTGCATATTTTCAAAGGCAAAAAAAGAAAATATGTGGTACATTTATGCAAAACATCTTTTCCCTGTGTTTTTCCCTTTAAAAACCCTGCGAGTATACAGAAAAAATACCTGCTGATCTGACAGAAATGCGCTAAAGTTTTTCTATTGTTGAATGAGTTTTGCCAGCCCTGTCCAGTTTTCTTTTGCTAAACAATCTAATCTATCCAACTGTGTTTATCTCGACAGCAGTCCCATCAGAAGACTGTCTAAATGAACTATGCGAAAACACAAGAAGTGTGCAGGACACAGGACCGCTCTGAATTTCTGATAGAATCAACCATTCTTACTTTTTTGCATTTATTTATAAAACTGATAACAAAATTCTTGCACTGATATACACCATTTAACAGACCAAAATTGAACAAATACAATCATCATTAGGGATTACATAAACTTTACGAACACAAACATTTTAGGAGATGACAAGTGCCCAACATCAGCTACCGCTGGCAGAGCTATAAGAAGCCCAGGTTTTCAACTTTGTTGCTGTATTGTACAATGTGACATTCTATTGCCTTGCTTTGCTATCAAAGGAGGCTAAGCATTCGGAGGGTTTTCGTACCTTGAAAACGTCATATTTGACGAAACGTGCGTCGGTTGCGGCGTGCTGACGTCACCAGCTTGTTGAGGGCGGGCGGAGAAGCCGACTGGCCGGCGGCTCATCTCAATCCCTGTATCCACGCTTGATGCTTCCTATGTTTGTGAGTGAAATTTACTATTTGTGAATAAAGGGTTTGTTGGTTTTACACTATCAAGCTTTCTTTTATTACATACTTGGTTGTGACTTTGGAGTGATAGTTCCACCTACTGCTGGTTCCGAGGGTCATCCATGGGACATTCGGCGTTTACCCATATGTGATTTGGTAAGAGGCAGTGGTGTTGGGGTGATCTTTTGAACCTTTGAATTTGGTGGCTTTTGTGTGTCCCTTTACCTATCTTCTGGTAAGCATTTGGAACATAGGGGTGCTGGTGTATAACTTTCATCCTTATCTGCTCTGGTGGTGGTGTGCACTTCTCAGGGTGTCATTTAACAACAGTATTATGCTATGGAAGTTTCTGTTTTCTTTACATGATTTCCATCCATCACCTGAGATGAATATGGGCTTGCAGATCTGAGATTGGCAGACCTAATTTGAGTTTGGCTTTTTCCTTTCCTTTATCTGGTAAGGAGAATACATCATCGGTGATACACGTTTCTGACTTGGGAATTTCCATTTTGGACTGTGTTTGATTTCTGGAGAATATCTGGGACTTTAAGAGGACATTCACTTGGAGTTAACATCATATTGTGTCTTAATTTGACATTCATTGTCATTTATAACACATTTATGTTAGTTATATATACACTTTTTAGATTGTTTGTCGCAATTTAAGTTGCTGTTGGATCTTATTAGTTAGCGCAGTTATCTTCCCGTATTAATTTGGAGGGTTGAGTTTGTGTGTCAAAAGGAAAACTGTACTGTAATTACTTTACAAGACCAGGGGCCAATTTTAGCAAGGTGATATCTAATAAAGGGAGCATAGATTCTCCTGTCTATTTTAAAGATGTCCAAGATTGGCCATACTAAGTTTGATTTTCTTTTTTATTAGGTCAATGGGAAAATATCTTCCTCTATCCACAAAAAGAAGGTGGATGGAGTAATGCCCCCTTGCTGGGACAATGTATTCTCAAAGCAGCACCCACTGTCAGAATACACTTATTAATGGCTGCAGATACTGTTAGAAAATCAACTTTTGTTGATCGGTAGTGGCCACACACTGATTGAAACAAGGACTGACTCAATTTTGATCAGTGTATGGCCTGCTTAACCACTAGTTTAGTTTTTTAGTTTTGTCAAGAAATGTCTGCATTAAATAATTAATTACACGAGGCAAGAACACAGCATTTTCAAAACTGCACTGCAGTGTATATTCTGTCCAAATTGTATTTCTTTTTCATTTCTGGATTTTTTACTTTGGCAACAGCTTATGGTGGTTTATCCTTTTTAACACTATATATCCCTTCTGGTGGCTCTTCATCATTTTTATTAATCAGTCAATTTGTACTGTCCACCAATACATTTTGATTACTGTAAAAGTATCCCCTCAAAGGCTAATTGAATTCAATAAGAAGCTACATTTGTATTTATAGAAAGGATGGTTTGAATAAGGCCCCTTTCACACTATTGCAACGCAATTTTGCCGCAATTTTGCGGCTCGCTTTTTGCCGCGATTTTGAAAGCATGGGCAAGGCTATATGCCTCAAAATGCATTAAAATCGTGGCAAAGTAGTGCAGGAACTACTTTGAAGTCGGTGCGACTTCAAAACGCACTGATATGAATGGGGCTCATTGAAAATAATGGAAAACGACTTGTCATGCGATTTTGCGGTCCAAAATCGTGGGACAAGTCGCACTAGTGTGAATGGGGCCTAAATGAGAAAAAAGACTTGCTGAGTTGTTCAGTATCAAAAATTCAGATTATTGATCTACCTTTAGCCAATAGGACAAATAAGCTATCCAAATGCCATTGTTAGGTGCTTAGCAGGAGGAAATCAAAAATGGCATGTTTGGTGACAGTATGCATTGTAGCTTCTTTAGTTGCTCATAAGATTTTCAGGTATCACCTAAAGCAGCTATATTACTTAAACAGCTGTATCATTCATATTTTAAAGCTTAAAGCCAGCCATACATGAATTTAAATTTGGCCAGTTTAGCAGGGACCAACCTCCTTTTGAGATAGTGATCATGACTAGGGGCTTTTTAGTTGTCCCCACAGTCGAGTCTACCAAGGATGATTATATTAAAAATTGAATCTTGCACTTACACCAGCATCAACTATATGACTTGAATATTTGCACAGTGCACTTTTGCTAAGGTCTCATTCATGGCTGTGAGCATATTGCCTCAGCGTTGTTTTTGTCGATGGTGGTTTGTGTAGCATGCACCAAGAGTGTGTACAGCTGTCGGGAATGCTTAGAGATTTTTGGTTGGAGTCGAGCTACATTACCTTGATCCATCCATTCAATTGAGGGTTATTTTCACCAAGGCACAGTTAAACCTTGTAAAGAGGTCACAAGATCTGGTAAGATGCAATTTTATTCCTCTCAGTGGAGCACAATTGGGCAATCACCTGAAGCACAGGAGTTTCAGAAAGTGCAAGAGTGGAGCACTTTTTTTTTTCATTGATACATAATTTTATCACCTATATTGGCTGATTTTTTCTCTCTCTGTACATTGCTATATGGACTTTATGAAGTACTGGATTATTGCTTTGTACAGTATACATATCAACTTCACATTTGACATTTTGTTTTATGTGTGAATTTGTTTCATATGTTTATGAATTAAAAGACACTTATATGCACTTTTTGAGATAGCACAACACCCCCTTTTTCTCATTAAATCAGTTTTGTATGGTTATACACAAGTCGATCTATTGATTAACTTGTGTACAAGCAGCCTGTCAGGTTTTTTTTTCTGAGCGATCAGTGCCGCCAGCTTTAGTATCAATGCCGCCGGCAACACTGATCATTGCATTCTGACAGCATGGAAGGATTGTCAGAATACAACACCACAGTGGCAAGGATTCACCCAGTCAAATCAAGTGTGTGGATTGGGAAATCAGATTAATTTTTTTTTTATGTAACCCACTGGCTGAACAAGGAAAAATCTATTTATAGGTTGCCTATTTTTAGTAATTTTTTTTCAGCACAATGTAAGGTACTTACAATAAATGAAAAATGTCCCTTGTGTGGTTGGCTGCTATTTTCATTAAAATTTTCAGTACTGTACCCCCCCCCCCCCCCTAGGTATCCCACTGCTATGCTCTTTCAGTGCTGTGTGTGGGGGCTAATATGAAAAGCATCCTATGAATGCAGGATGTGCAGACAAATGAAATCTGAAACATGACCTGCTCAGTGGTCATTGAACTGGGCTTTGGTGGAATTTTTTTTATATAGTGGCATTGTCGAGAGCTGAGTGTCCTGAGTTTTAAGCTCAAGTCTCCTGTGGATTAGTGAAAGACTTTCCTTTTCTTTTACTGCAATCTTTACTTTTTTGACTGGAATTGTCATAGTTCTTCAGAATTTAACTGCAGTTCCACCAGCATCTGATCATGTGGCCAATTAGCGTGATTTGTCAGTCATTTAAGTCTTTCATGTTTCCAGTTTCCTTGGCAGATAATTGTGCTCCACACATAGTCCTGCCTTGTGTTACCTCTATTGCTAAATGCAACTGACCTTTGCTTTTTACCCTGACTGACACAATTCCCTGCTGCCTGCACTGACCTTGGCCTGTGACCCCAACACTGAATCTCTGACACCTGAACTGACCCTCGATTGTGACCCTGATGTTGGTTTTGTACCTTGTAATCTGGACTAGTAAATTCCTCTTTAAATAAGAACTGTGTCCAACCTTAACTGCCACAACTACAAGATCCCAATTTAACAGAGCCTGTTTAAAAACAAACCCAGATGACTCAAGGATTATAGGAACAAGTACAGGAATTACAAAAACACGTATTCACTTTCCAATTACAACTATCCAATTGTCGGGTGTGTTTTAAGATTCTTCCATGCAGATGGGGGAACCCAAGCAAAATTAGAGAGAGGGATGGAAGTACTTTCCTGTTCAGTTGCTTAAATGGTGGTTGTGTACTCCATGTTATCACTCTGGTCAGTTGAGAGGCTTTATAGTACATGTCAATGTCTGGGAGACCTATACCCCCCTGCTTTAGGTAAAGATATAACAGAGTGGCTCAAAGGCGGGTACATCTTTTCCCAATTGTAGGACCTTATCAATGCCCTAGGTTGGGCAAAAACTGCTTGGGGAACATAAACTGGTAGTGTCTGTAGGAGGTACAAAAGCTGAGAAAGGATAGTAATTTTGAGGGCATTGCACCTCTCAAACCAAGTTGAATTGAATGTTTGCCACTTGCCTAGATTGTATTTTATCTTCTTCAGTAATGGTCGGTAGTCTGCTTCATATAGTGTGGAGGGGTCAAAGATGATCTTAATGCCCAAACATTTGAGGTGTGGTCTTGCCCACTGTGTGGGAAATCCACCTTCAGGCTCTGAACTAGGGCTTCTGATAAGAAAACATTCAGTGCCTCTGATTTGCAACAGTTGATTTTAGATTAGACAGATCCCCATAATTGTAAAGGGTATTCAGTAAAACGGGGAGAGCTTTGGCTGGACTAGAAATGAAAAACAGGAGGTCATTGGCATATGCCCCAATCTTATGTTCCAACCCGCTGCCTCTAATACCCAAAATGACTAACTGTGTACTGATTGTGCAAAGTGGGGTTCTAGTGTCAAGCTAAATAGCAGTGGTGACAGAGGGCATCCCTGTTGTGTACCATTTGTTAAGGGAAAGGGATCTGAATGTGATTCATTTACCTTCATGCTCCTTGGGGAGTTGAATATAAGGACCAATCCTTAACCTCCCTGGCGGTATGATTATGTCAGGAATTACATACCAAAAGCGGTATAATTCTTTTCATGGAAATTTGGCGTTATGTATTATAGACCTACAATTCTTAGTAATTACTGACTTAAACCTGACCAAAACAAGAGTCTAGTAGACATCCCAGATGTGATAAATTTGAAACACAAACACGTGAATTATAATCGAATCAATAATATTATTTTATTATTTAATATATAATATATATAATAAAATTATATTATTGATTAGATTATAATTCATGCATTATATATTATATATAGATATATGTGTGTGTGCATACATATATATATGCATACATATATATATATATATGCATATATATATATATATATACCGGTGTATATATATATATATATATATGTGCACATATATATATACATATATATATATATATATATATATATATATATATATGCATACATATATATATATGCATATATATATATACCGGTGTATATATATATATATATATGTGCACATATATATATATATATATATATATATATATATATATATATATATATATATATATGCATGTATATATATATATATATATATATATATATATGCATGTATATATATATATATATATATATATATATATATATATATACATATATATATATGCATATATATATATGTATGCATATATATATATATATATATATATATATATATATATATATATATGCATATATATATATATATATATATATATATATATATATATATATATATATATATGCATATATATATATATATATATATATATATATATATATATATATATATATATATGCATATATATATATATATATATATATATATATATATATATAATATAAAATGTGTTTTGTGTTTTGTGCAACGTTTTTTTTTTTTTTTTTAATTTCCCTCCCTAGTTCCGCTCCCATGCAGCATTGCTGCTGCAGGGAACGGAACTAGGAAGTGATCAGAGCGACGGAGACCGACGGAGGAGCGGCGGGACTCTCGGCTGGCGGTCACAGCAATGAGAGATCATCGCTGGATCGCCAGGATAAGGTAAGAGAACACCGCTGCGCTCTCTGCAATCCACCCCGAGCGTGACTCGGGGTTACCGTTCCTGATATGAAAAACCAACCCCGAGTCACACTCGGGATTACCGCTAAGGAGGTTAATCTCATATACTGACCCAAACCTTTATGCTGCAGGATGCAGTGAAGGATCTGCCAGTCTACCTGATCAAATGCCTTTTCTGCATCCGTAGAAAGCAGCATTAGCAGAAGCCCCCTTGACTGAGTAGAGTGAATCAAGTCTATTACTCTTATCATCTTGTCCCGGTCCTTTGTGCCACAAATCCTACTCGATCCAAATGGACCAGCTGAGAAACCTAGGGCAATAGGCCGATAGCTGCTAAACTGTCTAGGATCCTTATCCTTAATTCTTGTCTGCATTGTGGTAAGCTATATTACTTAATAAGATGGAAAGATTATGGTACAAAAGAGAATTGATAGGAGCCATAAAAATTTTGAATTTACCCAACTTATTCAGAAAATTTCATGAAAAATACAACTGTCTGGTGGACATTCCTTGAGAGGGATGGGTAATGTCAGGAGCATCGTTTTCTAAGTCTTGAACTCAGATCTCCAATGGACTGGATCAGGACATCTGTCCGGCCTTTGTAGCCTTCACCTCAGTGGTTGGAATTGTCATAGTTCTACAAAACTGAATTACAGTTGTAATGCAGTTTCCCATTTCCCTGCCAAATATTTTGATCCACAAATAATATTTCTTGCTGTCTTGTGTTTATCTATTGATATTTGTAAATTATCTTGGCTTCTGACCCATGATACTGACTCCCTGCTCCCTGCACTGACCTTTATTTGTGACCCCCAACTCTGATTCTCCAACAACTGAAATGACCCTGGCTTCTGACCTCAATGCTGATTTTTTTGCCCTGTGATCTGGGCTGCTGGATTTCTCTTTCATTGTGAACTGTGCCTAGCATAATGTGGTCACCACTCTCAACAGGTACATTCCTAACAGGCATTTATAAAAAGTTTGTCATTTACAGTTACGTCTGGGTGTTTGGCAAATTATTTAGGTTGTTTCTGTTTTATTGGAATAGTGACATAGTTACATAGTAGTTGAGGTTGAATAAAGACAACAGTCCATCCAGTTCAACCTGTGTAGGTGTGTGTGGCCGTAATCATCTCTCATACCCATTAATGTTCTGAGCCTTGAGATGTACGTCCAAGAGTCTTTTGAAAGTAGCCATACTTCCTGCAGTAACTAGTTCTTTTGGTAGAGAACTCCACAGTCTTGTAGCCCTAACAGTGAAGAACCCCCTACGTTGCCTACGTTTAAAATGCTTCTCCTCTATTTGCATTGTATGTCCTCGTGTCCTCATGCAATCCTTGTGACTGAATAGCTTTTTTTTTCTATGCTGAGATCACCATTGAGGTATTTGTAGATTGCTATCATGTCCCCTCTCAGGCGTTTCTTCTTCAGGGAGAATAAATCAAGCGAGTGTAAACACTCCTCATAATTAAGGTCATAGTTACATAGTTACATAGTTAGTGAGGCTGAAAAAAGACACAAGTCCATCCAGTTCAATCTATGATGTGTGTGTGTGTTTGCTTTTAACCGTACATTGTATACCCCTGTATGTTGTGGTCTTACTAATCCCCTAAAAATTTTATCTGTTATAGTAGTATACATTGTAATGTAATATAAAGTAGTATTTCAACTGTTGTATATGTCGTTTTGTATCAAGGTCTGATATCGGGAGGAAAAATTGATTATAGTACTGCATTTTTTGTAGCAGTATATAATACAAAGCTAGTAGTTTTCTCACAGGTAGAGAACACATGGTTGGGAGTAACTTTTATTCATGATTTAACAAGAAACACAGTACTTCTAACTCATGTGCACACAGTTTATTAAATAGATGTATCCTGATACTATTGCCCTAAATTTCCACATTTCCTATTTCCACAAGGGATTCAAAAATAATTTCTGTTCTGATAATTTTCCTTTATTCTATCACTGATTGTAACTGGTGTAAGACTGACCAACAATGTATATCTACACACCGAAAATGTGACTATTGTGCTCTTAAAATACTTCTGAATTTTTTTTATATTAGGATTGCATTGGTACAGAGCATAGAATAAATAGACAGGTCTAGTCAAAGTGTAACTTAAAGTGGATATACCCCCAAAAGGGGACACTCCACTTGTCTGCCTTCTCCCCCCTCTACTGCCACATTTGGCATCTTTTGGAGGGGAGTGGGTACCTGTATTTGACAGGTACCTGCTCCCACTTGTAACTCAGTTTGCCGCAGCAAACTACGCCAGGTGTCCCCCCCCCTCCCCTTCCTCCTAATCCGGCCCATCCACAAAGGGAAGCATGCACTGTGCATGAGCAGTAGGGAACCGGTGAGTCAAGATAGGGGCAATGGCTCCCGATTGCAAAATTGAGGATTTCTGGACAGGTAAGTGCCCTAATATTAAAAGTCAGCAGCTATAGTAATGGGAGGGGGGGGGAGTGGGGAGCCTGGAGCTCCTCGCTAAGATTACTATATGAAATTTTTAACATTTGTACATCCTTATATTGATGCAGGTGGGGTTTAAAACATCAGTTTTGTAAGTTTCCATGTTTGTTTTTGCTAAAAATCCATCTCAACACGTTCACGTATATTATACATTATAGTCATATCGTTTTAGAAATACATTTCAAGGTTATTTGCACTGTTACCTACACAGCCAACCAGGAATGAAGAGAGGTAATTTAAAACAGAGTCATATGGGGGGCGTGGTGGAACGGCAGAGGAGATGATCGCATAGCAGCACAGCTCTCCATTTCAACGGCTGACCGGAGCTATTCACAGCCACACAGAGCCTTGGTTCTCACCCTAAATCCTTCCCAGACCATCAGGCAACTCCCAGCATGACTTTTAGAAAGAAAAGAGAAAGGAGCAGACCAGGGAAGATGACGGACTTCTTCTCACAGCCACTAGAAGCCAAGATGGTGCCGGCGGCTCCTGCAGAGGGCCTCTCAGCAACTCCACAGAGCATATAGGGAATTACAGGCAATCTCCTGAATATATCCACAGCCCTGGTCACAAAAAGGGAGCAATGCAGAAGACCCCCTTGGCCACATCAAGCCCTGCAAAGGCTGTGCAGTATGCCAACAGTCCTGGAGGCGAATGCATCAAGTTTTTCTTTGGATGATACTAGGGAATTGCAAGGTTCAGTATTAGAACTCCCCACTTCCAATCAGACAGTCCACATTAAGGGACATGCTAGTATCACTACGCAGCACCCTACACTCAGACATAATGACATTAGTACAGCAATTCAAAATAGAAGTTACAGCTGTAAAAGACAAGGTGACCCATATTGATTTCAAAATGGAAGAATTCTCAGCCACCTTAAATGAAATGGTTGATGCACATAATGAGAGGGAGGATGAATTACATTGGGTCAAAGCAAAAATAGCAGTCCTAGAGGATAGATCCAGGCGTAACAATGAAAAAGATAAGAGGCATCCCCAAATCAAGTAAAACACCAGATTTACAAAGCTACTTTACCGACATTCTAAAAGAGGTACTCCCAGAGGCACCTCTAGAGCAGCTGTTAGTGGATCATATACACAGGCTACCAAAACCTAAGCATCTACCACAGCATCTCCCTAGAGATACTATTGCCGGAATTCATTTTTACCACACAAAGGAAAAGCTCATGAAAGTTAAAAAATGCAGGGAAAATCTGCCCGACAGTCTGCAAGATCTGGCGTTCACTATGCGACAACGGAAACAGCTGGCTACTATTACTAAGCCCCTTACACAACCACTGCATTCAATAGTGCTGGCTATACCCAGCTAAGCTCCTTGTGACAAAAGCTGACAAATCTTATACTATCTGTTGCAAAAGGCCTAAACCTTCTGCAAGAATGGGGAACCATAGACCCACAGGGCCCCAGTCATGATAACTCGCCAGGTTCTGCTAGAGTTTCCCGTGCTGAATCAGATGTAGATGCTGGGTGACTGTGCAAAACAATCCAACCTATCACGCATCACTGCTCCGGTGAGCCAGCTAAATATGTTTAATTTACTGCTTTTTGACCCCAATTATCTTAACGGACTAAATTCTGCACAGATTTCATAAAGTATTGTTCACTTTTTATATTGTTTTCTGTTGTCCCAGCACAATATTTGTGCATATCGAGGGACACTACTGATTTTTTTTTCACTCGTTTTTATCATTTCAGGACCACACGGCAAAACAGGACACACAGACTCTTTAGCAAAGACCAGGAAAAGTCATTCCAAGGTGATCACATCTGAGGACTTCATTTACAAGGAAAGGTACCCCAAAACTACTCATCGTTTCAAACCATCTGTCACCTACAGAGCAGTTCCTGCCCCTTACACCAATTGAACTACATAAAATAATTTCTCTTCCAACAAACCACCACCTTTTCATCATCGCCACTTCCCTAATATATTTTTTGCCAATGCACTCAAAAAGAAAGGAGGAGTAGCAATAGCTGTGAAAAACACAGTGTTGTTCAAACAAGTAGAGGTGGTTTCGGATAACCTAGGCAGATATATAATCCTGATATGTGAAATTAACAGCAAACTGTACACTCAGGTGAACGTATATTTGCCCAATTTGAAGCAACTCACCTTTCTCAAAAAATTGTGGAAATTGGTTTCAACTAAACGCCAGAGCCGTGTGATTTTATGTGGCGACTTTAATGCGATTCCTGACAAGGATCTAGATCTCTCCTCCAGAACATTGAACCATAACTACAGGGTCACTTTGTCTCACTTTGTTACTTCAACTCCAACTTTGATGTATGGCGATGCCAGCATGCCACAGAAAAAGACTTTTATTTTTTCTCACAAGTCCACCATTCATATTAAAGGATAGATTTGTCTTGGTAGATATGTTTTTTTACAAAATGTCACCACTCATGAATTCACGTGATAACATGGTCTGACCACGCACCTGTGTCTATTAGCATGGGGAGATCTTGCCCTGAGATGAGAGCATATAGATGGCGCAACAAAATCTTCTTACTGTCCCATCCGAAATATAAATCAAAAACCGCTAATGATGCAAATATGCTGCCCAAGCTCTTCTCCAAAAACATAATTAGGCAGAGTTGAGGAACAAAAATGCACCAATGAAACTAACTACTGCAGATGAAAGACACATCATGCTGCTGCCCACACAGTAGGGTTAATTTACTGAAATTGGAGAGTAAAAAAATCTGGTGCAGCTGTGCATGGCAGTCAATCAGCTTCTAACCTCAGCTTGTTCAATTAAGCTTTGTGCCAGGACTTGACCGCCACCCGAGTTTCTGTACTTTCCTGGTTGGCTAACCTACGAGATTTATTATTTTTGTTTTTGTCTTTGTTACATTGCTCCTTTCTTTCCCCACCACTGTACTGTGATGCAGCTCTGTCCCCTTTTTCCCTTTTTTAGGGCAGCTGCTTTTTCCACTTTCTTTCTTCCTCTTTACCTTTTTTCTTCCAGGGAGTGTCACTATCCAAGCTGAGCATTCTGATTCCTATCCTTTTTGGCCCCACTGAATGTCTTTGATGCCCAAGGACTAAACTCCCAAATAAAGGGGTAAAGGCCTTTAAATCCTTAGCTTTGTCTTAAGCTCACATTATTTATCTGTAAAAGAAGCACCTTAAGAATCATCAAACCCCAAAAATCTTCAGTAACTCCTTCCCACAAATCTTTACTGCCTCCCCTGATTCCAAGTGCAGGGGTGTATTAGTGGCATTTTATCACACTACCCCTCTTACCCCCTGGCAGAGATTAGGGACCATGAAGGATGATACAGAATTGTAACAGGGCATCTCCTTTTTGCAAAGATTACTTTGATCTCATACTATGTTCCAAAGAGTCCGATATTTTTCCTGTCCCATCTCGTGCAAGTGGTGGAAATACACAAGAGGAATACTTTACTGGTAAGTGGAGAATTGAACCTAGCTCCTTATTTTTATCTAGACAAATCCCCAGTCCCCATCTTGGTTAGCCACAGCAAACTGTTGTTCCAACAACTTCTTAACCAACGCTGACTCCTAGACTCCTAGCAGGAGTTTAACCCCACCAGACATCAGTACACCTATTATTCTCACCCCCATAAGACATTCTCCCATATCTTACTATCTGTCAGAATCTCTCTGGCACTGCTTTTTTTCCATGATCATCCCCTATATGTGGATGGATCACAATGCTGTCCTCACTACATTAGCTTCCCTCATACCCAGATAATGTCACACTTCCTGGTGTATCAATGATAGGCTTTTGTCCCACCCATTGCACCGACTAGATATTGAAAATGCTCTTAAAATCTACCTTAACCATAACACACATTTTGAGATCTCCTCTTTGTCCTCTGGGAGGCTCACAAACCTGGTATCAGAGGGGCTTGCATTAGACAGGCATCCCATCTTAAGAAAGAGAGACGCCTCTAATACCAGCATTTAGAAGAAACTCTTAATAATCCCCATAAACTGTTTCATGTCAACCCCACTGCAACCGACAGATCCCAGGCAAGGCCCGACTCAAGTTGGATCTCTTCCCAACAGAGTCTGCAGAAAAGGCATTATGCAGATCTGCTCACAGATTTTATATGAAAGATAATAAATCCTATAACTTTCTCACACTGGCCCTTCATAAATTTGATTGGCCACTCAAACCTATTTGAATAAAAATCTCTAAAGATAACTATTCTAGCTGACCTCTATGCCTCTAATGACACCTTTGATCTGCCCCAGATAGACTCTAATTTTTCCATGATTACTCTCCTGACTCTTTCCCCCTCCAAGCGTGAGGACTTGTAGAAACCGATCAAAGCTTTAGAAGTCCTAGAGGCCATTAAAGTATTTAAACCTAACAAACGGCCTGGGTCTAATGGCTTTACAGCTACGTACTAGAAATAAAATCACAGATTTTCTAGTCCCTTTATTGACCAGTGCCTGCAACTCACTCCTGGATGCCCATTCCTTTTGTCCAGAGATCCTCACTGTGACTATCTCCATGATCCCTAAACCCCACTCTGATGATACCTCTTGGGCTAATTTTAGACCTATCTCTCTCTTAGGCTCGGTTTAAAGCCCCGAGCACTCTCCCTCTTATTTTCATGGGTGCATAACACCAGGAAAACACTATTACAGTATATCTGGTGGGACTGCCTGGTAGCCCGTACTTTTTGGATTAAAATTTTTCATATATTGTCCACGCTCCTTGATACTCAGTTGACTCTGGACCCAACAATAGCCTTATTCAATAAAAAAAAAAAAAAAAAAACCTTGACCTCAACTTCCGACAGTTTAAGCTTTCCTGCAAGTTACAAATGCAGCTAAACAGACAATTGCTTAGTCTTAGAAATCCTCTTATTTTAGCACTCTGGAAACTAAAATCAGGGTTACCCAGGCCATGATCCATGCTAAAATAAAGCCGGTTTACTTAGACAGAGTTTATAAGCCCTTTATTGGAGCCCTTTGGACACACATTACCTCTCAGGGCCGAGATGTGTGAGGGGGTATAAGGGCCCTTGCACATGCGGGCGAGAAGCTTGCCGTTTTATTTCTGTATTTAAAATACTGGAGATCAGCTATAGACATGCGGATACTTTCTTGGGTTTTTGCCCATAAGTCAAAGACAGATTTGCCTCCTTCCAAACATTGCGGTTCTCAGGCATGTTTTGGCAGACGAGCCTTGGCCGCCCTCAGGGAATTACTTGCCACTTGAAAATGGCGGTTTGCATTTTGCTTAAATGCCACTGTAAAGGCTATAATTTTGCCCCTGAGAACGGCCTTACCTGACTCCCACAGCAGGTTTGGGTCACCAGTATGCGCAGCGTTATCCATTAGGTAATTCATCCAGGCTTCTCTGAGGACATCACGAAGGTCGTAATTATTGCCCAGGTATGCAGGGAAGCGCCAGGGTGCCGGAGAAGTGCGGGTGGATGGATATGTCAGGCAAGTGGAAATGGGGGAATGATCTGAGAGGACCATATCCGCAAAAGCGGGGTCACGGGTGTGAGGCAGCGCCAATGGGTTAGCCAGGAAATAATCAATTCTGGACAGGGAGCCATGAGACAAAGAGTGGAACGTGAATTCTCTGCCCAGTGGGTGGGTGGCGTGCCATATATCAATCAGATGCAACATGTCTGCAAACTGGGCGAGGAGAGTAGGGGTCATAGGGGTGGATTGCGAGGGATGAGAACGAGCCAGTGACTTGTCTTCCGCAGGGTTTATTACGGCATTGAAGTCTCCAGCCACTAGGAGTGGAAGGTGGGCATATGGGGCCAGTTTCGAGGCGAGGAGGTGGAAAAAGGCTTTAGTAGGTGGGGTGGGGGCATAGACGACCGATAGGACCAATTCCCTCGTATGGACACAAAGCTTGGCAATGAGCAGCTGACCTTCATCATCAGAGTCGAGCGAGAGGAGTTCACAGGGTAAATTTTTGTGAACAAGGAGGATCATGCCCGCCTTTCCTTTGGGAGAGGCTGAGCCAAATACTTGGCCCACCCAAAGTTTACGCATATGGGGAAAGTCGCAGGAAGGGAGGTGTGTCTCCTGGAGCAGAGCGATGTCTGCCTTAAGGCATTTTAAATGTCGCAGGATAGCCATACGCTTGTGGGGGGACCTCAGGCCCTTAACATTCCAAGAAATAATTTTCATATGAAGGGGAGGGAGGGGAGGAGGACTTGTATATGGCATTACATAATGTGGGGCAGGAGGAATTTGTGATGCCTGATCGAGACACCAGCAGATTGGGATGCCGGTGAAGTGGGAATTATAGCCTATGAAAGTGAGCATGAATGGGACGCTGACTCCATAAACACCATTAGTAAACAGTAAAATAAAAAGGGGGTACATACCAACATAGAGGAGGACTTCACTTTTTTCCTCATGAGCATCTCCATACCTGACAGCGTTACCGGAGAGTTGCACGGTCCACCCAAGGGGTACACCACAGATAAGAGCCACAGGAGGCACAGGCTGAAGAACTCGGTGGTCCAGAGAGTGCAAGGCGAGACATTTTCCGTGCTGGTTTGGGTCATGCAATCTCCGGTAAAGCTGTGGGGAAAAGTAAACTAAAGTAAAAGAGACATGCAGGAAATGAACATATTCCTATGCAGGACCACGAGTGTTTCAATCGAATGTTAGGCAGGGGCAGAAGATGGTTTAGCAAACTAAACACTGCTAACACGGGGAAGCATGAGACTCGGAATATGACCATCAAGCACAATATGGAATAACACTTGTAGTAAAAAAAAAACACAACCTTGGTATAATGATGTCATGCGTCTGTAAGCGAGAACAAACAGGATAGGCAATCAGGACAGGCAGGTCCTGATGGGTAGTAGGTAGGAGGCACATTCATGAAACCAGTCTATTTGGATTTGTTTGAGAAGCATGCCCTTTTCGGGGAATCCTTCCTCGGGCTTTGGAGATCTCGAGATCCGGGAGAGAAGGAGGGAGCAGCAGGGGTGTTAGTGTTTATATTAAGGTGGAGGCTTGATTGGATATAGTCAGCAGCTTCGTAAAAGAGTAAAAGAGTGAGTAAAAGATTTAGAATCACCAGAAGGATCAGTGAAGTGGAGAATGGCAGGGTACGCCAAGGTGAACTTGACACCTTTTTGGAAAAGTGCATTGCAGGAAAGCTAAAATGCCTTGCGTCGACGGGCGACCTCTTGGGAATAGTTGGCGAAGAGGAGCAGGCGATGGCCATCAAGTTGGAGGTTTTTGGCACTACGGAATGATTTTAGTATGGCGATTCTGTCAGTATAGTTCAGGTATCGTACTATCACAGGGCGCGGGTAGCAGTGTTCATTGGAAGGAGAACCGAGGCGATGCGCCCGTTCGATGATGCATGGCGCGGTAATGCCCAGGGCATGTCGGATACAGGCAGTGCAGATGTCAGTGAGGAAGCCCCTGCCAAAGGATTCTGAGAGACCAATAATTCTTAAATTGTTCCTGCGTGACCGATTTTCTAGGTCATCAAGTTTCTCCAAGATGTACTGTTGGCTCTTCTGCACTGTATTATCAGTAGTGAATGAGCTCTGGATCTCATCCTCCATGTCTGTGATCCTGCTTTCCACCTCAGACAGGCGCTTTGCATGGTCCCCAGCTCCTTGCAGAGCTGGGATATCCCTGCTGTCACTGCCCTTTCCAACGTGGCTGAGATGGTGGGAGACAGTAAAGCAGCCACTGCCTGTGCCAAACTGTGACATTGCTCATCAGGGGGATCTGCCTGTGAATCAGCAGGAGATGCAGGGTTGTGAAACTCCCCCATGTGGAGGCCAGCAGCCATATTACTTGCCTGGGATGCAGGGAGAGAGCCATCCTGCCGGGGGGTGGAAGCGATCCCTGCTGTGTTGTGGACCACGAATCGGTCCATGAAGAGTGGCTTAGCAGCAGTGAGATGAGTGGGGAGCAGTGAGGAGTCCGTGGGCGGGAGTGAGCCGGTCTGGTATGCAGATAATGCCGGAGCTGCCGTGCTTCACTACCATCTTATGAGGCGCCGGAACTGGAAGTGACATTACCTCTCATACATTTTTGATGAGTCCCTTTTACTCCCATGATGTCCTACTGCTGTAAGTTGGCTGGGAACTTCACAATGGCTTATTCCACCCCCCCCCTCTGCTCCCCAGGACTTTCCAACTCTCCCCTCTTTCTTCTGTCTTTTCTCCTTCCCCTCTCCTTCCTTTACCATTCCTCATGCTCTTATCTACTTATTACTTTACTCTTGTAACATAAAAGCTGTCGGCTGATGATAGACAGCCCTTTTTCCTATTGCATCCCAGTACAGGGACGCGTCACTGAGGTGCCATGTTGCTCAATTAGCTCTTCTCCTCTTTCCGACTAGAGATGTTGCAAACATAAAATTTTATGTTCGCGAACAGCAAACGCGAACTTCCGCAAATGTTCGCGAACGGGCGAACCGCCATAGACTTCAATAGGCAGGCGAATTTTAAAACCCACAGGGACTCTTTCTGGCCACAATAGTAATGGAAAAGTTGTTTCAAGGGGACTAACACCTGGACTGTGGCATGCCGGAGGGGGATCCATGGCAAAACTCCCATGGAAAATTACATAGTTGACACAGAGTCGGTTTTAATCCATAAAGGGCATAAATCACCTAACGTTCCTAAATTGTTTGGAATAACGTGCTTTAAAACATCCAGTGTGTGAATACGATCAGGTATGATGTTGTATTGATCAGGTAGTGTAAGGGTTACGCCCGCTTCACAGTGACAGACCAAACTCTGACAGACCAAACTCCCCGTTTAAGGCACCGCAAACAGTCCATTTGCAGTGGGCACAGTACAGTCTGTGGGCCTGACACTCACTGGCAGGCAACTGCAATTATATTATAGAGGAAAAATTAAATTACTTTTTTATCTGCAAGGTGCTGTGCCACCATATATGAGTGGTGGGCAGTGGGCACAGTACAGTCTGTGGACCTGACACTCACTGGCAGGCAACTGCAATTATATTACAGAGGTAAAATTAAATTAATTTTTTATCTGCAAAGTGCTGTGCCACCATAAATGAGTGGTGGGCAGTGGGCACAGTAAGGTCTGTGGGCCTGACACTCACTGGCAGACAACTGCAATTATATTACAGAGGAAAAATGAAATGACTTTTTTATCTGCAAGGTGCTGTGCCACCCTAAATGAGTGGTGGGCAGTGGGCATAGTACAGTCTGTGGACCTGACACTCATTGGCAGGCAACTGCAATTATATTACAAAGGAAAAATTAAATGAATTTTCTATCTGCAAGGTGTTGTGCCACCCTATATGAGTGGTGGGCACTGACAGTGGGCACAGTTCAGTCAGTGGGCCTGACACACACTGGCAGGCAACTGCAAATATATTAAAGGGTAAAAATTAAATGACTTTTTTATCTGCAAGGTACTGTGCCACCCGATATGAGTGGTGTGCACACAGTACAGTCTGTATATATATATATAAAAAAAAAATAAAAAAGCAGACTGATATACCAGCCCTAAAAAGGGATTTTTGGGTGCTGTCAGGATGCTGTCCTTACAGCAGGAGTGGACACAGAACACTGGCCTAGCTAATGATTTCCCTATTAAGTCAGCAGCAGCAGCAGCACTCTCCCTGCTCTAACTAACACTGCAGCAGAATGAATCTAAGATGGATGCTGTCCTTGCTTTTTTATAGGATGTGGGAGGGTCTGGGAGGGAGGGTATGCTGATTTGCTGGAATGTGTCTGCTGACTGTGAGGTACAGGGTCAAAGTTTGCTCAATGATGATGTATAGGGGGCGGACCAAACATTGCATATGTTCGCCCGCCGAGACGAATGCGAACAAGCAATGTTAGGCGGGAACTGTTCGCCGGCGAATAGTTCGGGACATCTCTAGTCTGCATGTGTTACAGCCCAAGAAGGCACACAGGTCTCGCATGGAGGCCCAGTTATTAGTGGTGAAGTGGTGCTGTTCCGCAGAGCTACTCACGCATGCATGCTGCAGCTGAAACTCCACTATGGCCTGCCTCTGCCCGCGCAGTCTGGCCAGCATGTGCAAGGTGGAGTTCCACCTTGTGGGCACATCACATATGAGGCGGTGAGCGGGAAGGCCGAAGTTACGTTGCAGCGCTGACAGGCGAGCAGCAGCAGGGTGAGAATGCCAAAAGTGCGCACAGACGGCCCGCACTTTCTGCAGCAGCTCTGACATATCATTTTCATTTCTAAGGAACCTCTGCACCACCAAATTCAGCACATGTGCCAGGCAAAGGATGTGTGCCCCTCTACAACTCCTGCGCGGTGTGTGGTTTTTTCCCCCAAACAGGCAAGTTTTAAAACTGCCGGCTGTCGTTTACCCCTGGCTGTGCAGAAGTTGGTGGTGAAGCTGTTACGCTGACCGGATGAGGAGGCGGTAGAGGATGAGGAAGCGGAGTAGGAGGAATTAGGAACAGGAGGCAAACTGAAGCGCACTGCAATCCTCGGTGGTGGAAGGACATGCGCCAAACTGCTATTCGCCTCAGGCCCAGCCGCCACTGCATTTACCTAGTGTTCTGTTAGGGAGATATAACGTCCCTGACCGTGCTTACTGGTCCACGTATCCGTAGTTAGGTGGACCTTGCCACAGATGGCGTTGCACAGTGCACACCTGATTTTGTCACCCACTTGGTTGTGCAGGGAATTGATGGCTTGCCGGGAAAAGTAGTGGCGGCTGGGCACGACGTACTGTGGGACAGCCAATGCCATAAGGCTTTTAAAACTCTGTGTCTCCACCAGACGGAATGACAGCATTTCAAAGGCCAGGAATTTTGATATGCTGGCATTCAGGGCCAGGGATCGTGGGTGGGTAGAGGGGGAACTTCCTCTTCCGCTCCAGTGTTTGGGAGATAGAAAGCTGAACGCTTCCACGGGACATTGTGGAGATGGTTGTTGGTGCCCTAGGTGGTGGTGTTGCTGGAAGATCCTCTGTTTGCGGGGTGGCAGGTGTCAGTCTCACTACAGAGGTGGATGAAGAGGCCGAGACTGCAGCAGAAGAGGAAGCAGGAGGAGCCAGAGACCTTTCTTTGTTTTTGAGGTGTCTACTCCACTGCAGCTCGTGTTTTGCACTTAGATGCCTGGTCATGCAGGTTGTGCTCAGGTCACCTGCATGACGTTCATTCCATGTGGGGTCAAGGACCTCATCGTCCTCCATATCATCTTCCACCCAGTCTTCACCCCTGCAACCCTTGTCGGTCTCCACAATTCGGAATTCCGCAGCAGTTGGCACCTGTGTTTCGTCATCATTCGAGACGTGCTGCGATGGTCCTCCCATGTACTCATCTTGAGACATAAGTGCTTGGGCATCGGTGCACTCAATCTCTTCCACTTCTGGGGCAGGGCTAGATGGATGGCCCTGGGAAACCATGCTAACAGAGTCATCAAAAAGAAGAAGAGACTGCTGCATGACTTGGGGCTCACACTGCTTGGCTGATTTGCAAGGGGGTGAGGTGAAAGATTTATGGACATCGGCTGCAGGTGCAAACTCTGACCTTTCAGCAGAAGACTGAGTGGGAGACAATGTGAAGGAACTGGAGACACTGTCAGCAACCATATCTACTATCGCCTGTACTTGTTCTGGCCATCAACATTTGTAGAGGCGCATTAGGCCCTGCCAAATACTGCTGTAAGGTTCTGTCGCCTACTCGCAGCTGAGAAAGGTGTTTCACTTGTGCGTGTAGCTGGCACAGATCGACCACATCCTCTCCTTGCAAAAGGAGCTCCACCAGCAGCACCACGACCCAGCACTAACACGGTGGAGCAGTATGTGTGCACACGCCTAGACATACTGAATGACGGGTCTGCCCCTTCAACTTCTGGGTCTCCAAATTGGGCACATGGCCTGAGCTTGCCCTTTACGCCTGGAGGTGCTGGCCTGCCCTGCAGCCAGTGTATTATCTGAACGTGTATTTAGCATGGCTGGGGGCGTTATCACAGAAAAGCGCAGCTGCATGTCCAAAGCCAATGTGGACAAGCTCACGTTCATTAAAATGAACCAGTGTTGGCTACCTCGTCCTCCTCCACCGCCACTTCCACCTACACTGCCACATCCACTGCCACCTCAACCTCCTACTCCATATGGGTCTTGTCCTCCTCCTCCACCGCTGCTGCCGCTTCCACCTACCCCGCCATATCCACCGCCACCTCAACCTCCTACTCTATATGGGCCTCGTCCTTCTCCTACATCATTCAAGATTATTATTTTTTATTTTTCTGTTTTTTCTGTAATTTTAAGTTATTTCCCTATCCACATTTGTTTGCAGAGCACTTGCCATGCTCTTAAGATGATTTTGCTGCAATTTGCAGGACTTGTCCGTACCTTGTGCAGAATAGACATGTATATCGGCCTTACCCAGCCATTGTTGTATTTGATCTTTCTAACTCTTTTGGGGTGTACCCTAATTTAAAAAGAAATACAATTTAAAAAAAAAAACAGTGTTGGCTACTTCGTTCTCCTCCACCGCCGCTTCCACCTACACCGCCACATCCACCTCCACCTCAACCTCCTACTCCATATGGGCCCCGTCCTCCTCCTCCACCACTGCCGCTGCTTCCACCTACACCGTTATATCCACTGCCACCTCAACCTCCTACTCCATATGGGCCTCGTCCTCCTCCTACATCATTCAAGATTTTTATTTTTCTGTTTTTTTGTGTTATTTTAAGTTATTTCCCTATCCACATTTGTTTGCAGAGCACTTGCCATGCTCTTAAGATGATTTGCTGCCATTTGCAGCCTTCTAGCCCTTTCCATGTTTGTTTTAGAGCTATTTTAGAGCTCAAAAGTTCGGGTCACCATTGACTTCAATGGGATTCGGGATCGGGGTAAAGTTAGGGTAAAGTCCGGGTCACGAACACTGACTTCGGCCGGACCCGCTGACCCCGGATATCCAGGTGTTCGATCAACTCTATTTAAGAGGAATTTGTACTGTCCTGACATTTTAGAACAGTCAGAACATCAGAGTTGATAGATTTCCAATATATACTGTATACAAGAGTTTGTAGACTCTACAACTTTCACACAGACTAAATATTGTACGCTCACTTGTAGCAGAATATATTTTGTCTTTAAATAATAAAGAAAAATTAATTATTTGATAAGTTTTATAGCAGGGATTAAATACCACCAAAGGAAATCTCAATCTATCTCAAAAGACATTTAAAATCAAGTTGGGTACTTTGTTGCATGTTGTGGTAATTGTTAGTTAAAGTATTACAGTGCTGAAAACTGAAAAATTGCCTGGACAGACAGGAGTTTGCCAGTCATCAAGTGGTTAAAGTAAACATTTTATATTCACAAATAATTATATTGACTTTGAACAATTGTAAACCAAGGTGTAATCTGTCATGTAGTGTATGTTGTCCAGTCTGAGAACTAATATTTTAAACTAGGTTGATCAAAGGGCTTTGCAGAGTTTGATAAAATGCTCCTGGGAAAGTTTGCTCTTTCAGTGACAAGTGCATAAACATTAGATTTTTTGTAAAATGTAACAAATATAAAACCTGAAGAAGAAACTAGCCATGCTGTGCAATAGATCTCCAGCTGATCAGATGATTGCCTTTCTTTTATTTGCATTCAGTGTTATGAGGAGTAATTGATAAATATTGGTATATAATAAACAATGAAAAAAATCTGAGGGATATTCTAGCAGATTTTTACGCAAACAACCTAAAGAAATGCATTAAATGCAAATATTTATGTAATGTCTCAGTGAGTTAATAGTAATAATTAGTAATTAGTAATTGTTTTAATTCTACAAGTAAAGGAAAAACTATATTGTCACATTCTTACAGCCAATAATTCCAAAAACAAAAGCTTTCACAAAAGATACAAAACATATTTTACAGATACTGGAGGAAATCCCGAGATATGAGAAAGTACAAATGGCTACAATAGACGTTGCTTCATTATACACAATAATACAACATCACGAAGCATGTGAGGCCACAAAATGGGCCTTGAAAGAGTATACTGAATTGATTTGTAAACAGAGGAAATTTTTGATTAAATGTCTAGATTTTTGTTTAAAGAAAAACTATTTCTGGTATAAAACACCTATTATCATCAAAGAATTGGTGTTGCAATGAGCGCAAAATTTGCGCAAAGCATCGCTAACATATTTATGGCCCAATGGGAGGAGGAAGCTATATACAAAAACACACCACCCAAATTAATATTATACAATAGATTTATTGGTTCATAGTTGCACCAGCTTTAGAAATACATGTTCAGGGTTTGCTCCCCCAACTTTTTGCTTGTTTATTATGTATTCGGTCTGACCAGACTTCTGGGGTTGAGCACCCCACCCCCCCCACCCCACACTCATCTGTACTCGATCAGTGTCCACTATCAAGTAGATATAGGAGGAGCAGCAAGGAGTGTTGTCTCCAAGGGTTAGAGAGGTTGGATTCATCCTTTTTTATGGATAGTGTAGGACCCACTAACAATGGGGTACTTTGACGTAGTGGTGGGCTTGAGCACGATATGGCCATATGGTGGGACAAAATCCCCATTTTTATTTATGGATTGTCTTCATATTTGATAGTCATTTCTTTTGCATGTGTGCGCTATTCTTTTTTAATAGATTTATTGATGATGGCCTAATTTTATGGAACGGCCCAAAAAATACGCTAGAAGACTTCCTTAAGCAATTAAATACTAATGATAAGAATATCAAATTATCTTGGAACATCAGCAAAGAGGAAATCACATACTTAGATATTTTAATCATACAGGAAAATGGTAAAATACACACCAAAACCCATTTTAAGGAAGTGGATCGAAATAGCTACCTCTCTATTACCAGCTGTCACCATAAAAACTGGCTCTGGAATATACCCAAAGGACAGTTACTAAGATTGAAGTGAAATTGTACAAAAGAAAAGGACTTTGAAGAACAAGCAAAAATCTTAGGGCAAAGATTCAAAGATAAAGGATATCAACAAAAATTTGTGGATAATAAGATCGCAGAAGTCAAAAATATACAAAGAAAAGAATTAATAGAAAAGAAAGAAAAAACCAACACTTATACAGATAACGTACCAATAATATTGAATTATAATATGCAGTACAAAGCGGTGGAAAAAATAATAAAAAAGTTCTGGCATATTCTGAAAACCGATAAACATTTAAAGGATAATATACCAGAAATACCCAAATTCGTATACAGAAAGACATCGACAGTAAAGAATAAAGTAGTGAAAACCATTATAGACCCCCCCCCCAAAAGAACTGTTGTCATTTTTTACAGGGAAAGGATTTTACCCTTGCAAAAGATGTTTTGCTTGCCAAAAAACTAAATACCCGAAAGAAAAAATACAAGAGTTTACATCTACAAGTAACGGCACGAAACATAAAATTAAAGATTTTATTTGCTGTAACACAGAGGGAGCAGTATATGCCCTAGAATGTAGCTGCGGGCTGCAATACATAGGCAGAACGAAAAGACTTTTAAGAATCCGTATAAAAGAACACGTACAAAATATAATAAAAGGGAGCGATAAACATAATGTTTCTAGACATTTTGCTAAATATCACCGTAAAGACCCCTCAAAAATGAGATTTTCTTTCAATAATTTTTATTCAAGAATAACAAGTGAACATGGCATCAAAATACAATAATGAAATGTTGAGAAAGTAACATATCTTGGAGAAATAGCAATAATAATAGAACAAGGCAATCAAAAGAATGAAGGTTTTCAGTCCATACGGCAACATTCCCAAGAGCAAAGCAGTACAGAAAACACTAGAAATGTAATGGCCAATGAGAAAACAGGAAAAGTACATTTAAAAGTAACAGTACGGCCTCAAGAATAGCATACCTGTCTGCCAGCTCTCTTCCCAGCAGGGGGGCTAATTTGAACACGGTAAAAAGAAAAAAATAGCACAGGCAAAAGCAGAATACACCTTGTACAGTTCGACAGCTAACTAGAGTGCTATCTCCCCCAACAAACTTAACGTAATAAAAAGTAGTTACCTCCCAATAACATGGAAGAGGGGCCACTGGCCCAGAGAAGTACTAGGTAGGAGAGGATCAGGGGTAGAGAAGGAAGGGAAAGAGAAAAGAGAAGAGAATAGGACAGAAAGAAGAGGGTACAGCCAATCCCCAGGAGAAGACAATTAGGTAATCTAATTCAAGGTCACTCCAGGTACCAGTGAGATACCTACATATTTGGCCCAGGACTCCCAGATTAATTCAAATCTGGGTACCGTATTGGTCAGGACACTGACCATCCTTTCTTGGGTCATTATCCAGGTGATTTTATTTCGTATCTTCCTGATGGAGACCCTGGATAATTTCCAGGACCCCGCAATGGAGAGTTTTGCACCCAGTAGAATATAGCGAACTAATGTTTGGGTGTATTTCGGAATGCCAGGGAGCCTCGAATGCAGAAGAGCAACAGGGGCAGTGGTGGGAAGCCTGTGACCGGTAACTTTGTATATCATGTGAAAAATTCTGTTCCACGTGCCTCTTAGTCTAGGACACTCCCACCAAACATGTAGCATAGTACCAGGCATCTGACATCCCCTGAAGCATAAAGGTGAGGAAGAGGGATACATCTTGTGAAGTTTAACTGGTACAAGATACCATCGGGTCATTACTTTTAATCCCGCTTCCATTAAAGGAACACTTCCGATCCCCTGAAAGGAGCGAAAGCCAGCTCTACTCCATTCCTCCATGTCCCAGGTGAATGCCAGGTCCCTTTCCCAAGCCTGCATATATGGAAGCTTCTCTTGATCGGATATCAGTGACTGATAGATTATTGAGATGCCCCCTCTCTGCTCTGCAGAGTTACAGCACCATACCTCATAGCTTGTGAAGGAGAAGGGGGGTGTCTCATCTTTCGAAATGGTTGCAAGAAAGTGAGAGATTTGCAGAAATCTATACTTTTCCGATAGTGGCATTTTGAGCTTGTCAGAGCAATATTTAAGTGTGAAGGGGCCCTTGGGAGTGAAAAAGTGTCCTATACGATAAATTCCCTTATCCAGCCACCATTGAAAGGCCTTGATGTCCATACCGGGTTGGAAGGCCGGGTTATGGAATAAGTGTGAAAGTGGTCTCATACGGGAAGTAAGAGAGGAGGACTGCCGTAGCCTATCCCACAAAGCGAAGGAAGAGGACAATACTGGGGACAGTATGGGAGGTCTGAGTCTGGGCGGACTCCAGAGAAGGAAATCCAGAGTGTATGAGGGGACTGCCTGTCTCTCGATTTGTATCCAGTCTGGTTTTTCAAATCTAGAGTAAACCACAGAGAGCTGAGCTAGTCGTGCTGCACGATAGTAGAGCCACAGGTTGGGGACTCCCAACCCCCCCCTTCGTCTATGAGTGTATAAAACCTTGCGGGAGAGTCTATGACCCATGCCCCCCCAAATAAAATCGATTACCGCATTTTGAAACTTGCGCAATGGTTCCCTGAGGAGGTGAATTGGGAGAGTCCTAAATAGGTATAGTAGTCTAGGAAGCAGGTTCATCTTAATGGCATTAATTCTGCCTAGCCATGATAAGCGATAGAGAGACCAACTCTGTAGTTCTCCACGTAGGGATTGGTAGACAGCTGGGTAATTTGCTTTGTGTAGATCCTCGAACTTGGCTGTAAGATTAACCCCTAGATATCTGATATGGGAATTATTCCAGAGGAACTCGAAGGAGGATTGTAGGCGTTGGGCCTCCTCCCTTTTAACTGAAATATTCAGGATGGATGATTTCGTTAAGTTAACCCGAAGGCCTGAAACTTTCGCAAAGTCCTCCAGTGTTTTGCAGATATTAGGAAGGGAAACGGAAGGTGAAGTGACGAATAGAAGCAGGTCGTCTGCAAATAACGCACATTTATGTTCTTGGGTGCCACATGTGACCCCCTTGATGTCTGGATTGGATCTGAGTGCAAGGGCGAGAGTCTCAATCGCGATCGCGAAAATAAGAGGAGAAAGGGGACACCCCTGTCTCGTCCCCTTAGAGATTGGGAACGAGTCAGAGTAATAGCCCTGATATCTAATCCTTGCTTCGGGGGAGGAATAAAGAGCCCTGATTATGCCCATGAAGCTTGTGCCAAATCCCCATCTTTCCAGAATTGTGAATAGATATGGCCATTCGACAGTGTCAAATGCCTTTTGAAGATCTATAGAAAGAAGTAATCCTTCCTGCGGATCCCCCCCAGCCCATCCCGACTGTAGTATAGAGATGATGTCGATCGCCCGCCTTACTTGGTCAGGGCCCTGTCTACCCGGGATAAAGCCTACCTGATCCTTATGAACGTACAGATTAATAAAGGACGCTAACCTATTCGCTAGTAGTTTGGTAAGTATCTTTAAATCATTATTTATAAGCGAGATGGGCCTATAGTTGCTAACTTCTCCTGGGTCCTTATCTGGCTTAGGTATTACTGAGATGAAAGCCTGATTGTTTTGCTTGTCGACCAGACTACCTTCTTTAAGGTTGTTAAAGTACCTAGTTAAGTAGGGGGAGAGCAACTCAGAGAATGTCTTGTAGTAAATGTTAGGGAAACCATCTGGTCCCGGTGCAGAACCCAATTTAAGGTTTTTAACCACTCCTCTAATCTCCGCTTCAGAGAAGTGTGCTTCCATGACCTCCTTATGTTGTTTAGATATACTAGGGATAGGCAAGTTGTCTAGAAAGGAATGTAACGCTTGTGACTTGTCGGAGCGGGCATCGCTATAAAGGTTTTGAAAGTAGGTTGCAAATTCCTGCAATATGCGTGTTGGGTTCTGGGTTTTACTTCCCCCCCCGATGTACATTTTGGGCATTGCGTGGAGTCTCATCCTGGGTCTAAGTTTCAGGGCAAGTAGTGTCCCTATTTTATCCCTCTGATGGTAGAATTTAGCTCCCTGCCATCTAATGTGCTTCTCAGCCGAGCTGGTCAGAGCCATATTGAGGTCAGCCCTGGCTGCGTCGAGAGCCCTCAGAGACGCCCTGGAAGGTTTACGTTTGTGTTCGGCACTTAAAGCCGCAAAGTCCTTTTCCAGGCTCAATAGGTGAGCCTTCCGTTCCCTTTTGATATTGGACGAAATCTGTATCAGTTTCCCCCTAATGGTCGATTTATGAGCTGCCCAGAGGGTTTCAGGAGAGATCCCATCTAGGTCGTTCAAAGAAAAATATTCCGAAATTGCGCGTTCAACTTCCGTCACTCGACATGGGTCGCTAAGAATGGACTCATTAAGTCTCCAGTGAAATGGGCCCTTAGGGGCGCAGGATCCAGTAATCTTAATTATCACCATCGAGTGGTCCGACCAGACCACATCTTTGATAGATGCCATAACCAGTGAGGGGATCAAGGCCTGAGAGACCAGAACATGGTCTATGCGAGCAAAGGTCTGGTGTGGATGAGAGAAGTGTGTGTAATCTTTCGAGGTTGGGTGTAATTCCCTCCAGCTGTCCACCAATCCCATTTGATTGATCAATTTGGCAATCTGTGAACTACGTTTGGGTGGTTTGACCGTTTGAGAACCCGGTGGTTTGGATTTGTCTAAGCCATAATCAAAAGCCGTGTTGGAGTCCCCCCCAAAAATGACGTGGCCCTCTAGTTGTGGCATAATCCGGCTAAACATATTCTGGAAGAAGTGTGTCTGATTCTGATTAGGCGCGTAGTAGGAGACAAAAGTATACAATAGTCCCTCTATGGTCCCTTTAACAAGGATGAATCGCCCCCCGGGGTCCCGTAGTTCATAGTGGGGGGTGAAATTACAAGATTTAGCAAAAAGGATAGCTACTCCCCGCGTTTTGTCCTCTGCATTAGCTAAAAAAAAATTGGGGTACTTAGCGTGTATAAACGAGGGACAGTAAGATCGGGGAAAGTGAGTTTCCTGGATCATTAAGACCTCTATCCCCCTGCGGTGAAAGTCCTGAAATGCCTTCCTTCGCTTCATGGGAGAGTTGAGACCTTGGGTATTGTGGGAAGCTATTTTGAGGTATGGGGCTATAGTTTTAGAAAGAGACATGAGGCAGGCAGTGTTGGTGCATCTGAAGAATCTTTTCACTCACCCCGTTCCAAGACAATATATCTGGAGTGCAGAGTCGATATTGCATGAGGATCCAGTTTAGAGCTGAAGTGGTATGTGATATCCTCCCGGAGACCAGCTGTGAGAAAAGAAGAGAGGCAGTAAGAAAGAGGAACAGGGGAAAATAGGAAAGAGGAGAGAAAGGGAGAGAGAGTGGACCTGCGTCCAAAAAGGACATCCAATGCCGGGTTGAGGTCCACACCAACCCGACAAGGTTAAGTACGGGGTTCCAGCCTCCCGGAAAGGGGGGCTGGAGAGAGTCACGCGAGAAAACCGAAATCCTCTCCCGTGACTGGTGGAGGCGTCATCCGACCACTCCGGCAGGGCTCCCGCCCCATAGAAAAAATTGCTGTAGAGATAAAACAAACAAATGTGGTAAAGCATGCAAAAATAATTGACTGCAATAAACGCACGACCCTCAGGGGCTCCGCTACCCCCCAGCTACTCAGCCGGAAGGGTCCCCAAGAGTGACGTCAGAGTCCACTGCTGAGTACATAAATTGGTAGCAGGCTCATGTACCGGCTGCGAATTGCCTCGATCAGGGCCCCCCCCCGCAGAGGGGGGACCCGCTCAAGGGGCTGAAACAAAAACAGCAGGTATCCAAAAAAAAAAAAAGGGGGGTGCAGTACTTGCAGACAAAAGCCAAAAAGTAAACGGAACGTCTGAAGGCCAGTCCAACAGGGTCTAGTCTGAAGAGAAAAAGGAAAAGCCATGAAATTCCATAGACATCAATCTCGAACCAGGAGGATGGAGACAGACACATGAGGAGGAACTCCACTGTGAAGGAACTCTTGCTAGAAGCTTCCGCGGCGACGATCAGGGAGGTTTACCATCTTTAGAGCGCTTAAATTTGGATCCATTCCAAAGGGGAGCAATGGGGCTTGATGGGTTAGGGCGTTTTGACGGGCCTGATCCGGAGGAGGATGCCGGGTGATCCGGGGGCTGTGGCAGTAGTTGCAGATGCTGAAGTAGCCTTTCTCCCTCCGTGAAGCTGGAAAAAGTATAGGTCTTATTCCTGTAAGTGAATTTGAGGGCGAAGGGGAAAGCCCACCAATATTTAAGCTCCTTCTGTGACAGAATGGAAAGAAGTGGCTTCAATGTTCTCCGCCGTTGTATTGTAGAGGGGGCTAGATCAGTGAAAACCTGGACTGCGTGGCCCTGACAAGTAAGATTTGGAACCTTCCTGGCTCTGCTGACAATTTCTTCCTTTATCATATAGAAGTGGGGTTTGACCACTATGTCCCTCGGATTACTGTCCCGCCTTGGGGGACCCAGTGCTCTGTGCGCTCTGTCAAGTTCAAGTTTGTGTGCTGGTATATCAGGGATAAGATCCTTAATGAGCCCCTGCACAGCGGTCTGGACATCCGCAATCGATTCCGGCAGACCCCTCAGTCTAAAATTGTACCTGCGAGACCTGTTTTCAAGGTCTTCCACCTTAAGGAGGGCCGAGTCCAGCTGATCCTGAAGTGATTGTATAAGGGTAGTGTGCTGGTTAGTTTTTGTCACTGTCCTGTCAATTTTATTCTCCATGGCTTCCATCCTGTCCCCCAGGTTTTGAAAATCCACTTTTAAGTTTGAGGTAATTTTGTCAGCAATTTGTGACATACCCCTCTCCATCATGATGGACATTTTGAGGAGAAGATCCTCATAATCTGAGTGGGAGAGCCCTCCGGATCCCTCTGTGGCAGGGGGTCTGATGGTGGTTATTGGTGTATAGCTGGCAGGGGAGAAATCCCCCAGCACCCTGCTCAGGAGGGACTCAGTGGAGGCTGGAGAGGGAGTCAGAAGCAGGGGGTTACTCACAGGTCCCTGAGGATTAGTTAGGCAGTGTCCTCTAGTCTGAGAGTCCGAGTGTGGCTGAGCGGAGTCCCCCTCCTCCATCTCCTCACGCTGCGGGGACGGGTCCGCCATATTGGAATGCTCGGCCGCCGGAAAGCCTGAGGTAAAGATCTCCGTTAGGCTTCTTCTGACCCGATCGGCCTGCATGGATCGTTTCCCGCGGGTCCGGTGGAGGTGCGGACCCCGATTTGGGTCTGCTAGTGTGCCGCTTCACCGCGCTGGGCGGGAGACAGTGCCGGGATGGCGCGGAGCTCCGGTCCTAAGCGGCCATCTTGGGAGCTACCGCGCATGCGCCTCCAAAAATGAGATTTTGGGGATAGCACCATACAAGAAACATTGGAGGGGCAGTCATAAAATCCGCACCCTAAGTAAATTAGAATCTCAATGGATTTTTAAAATGGATTCCTTTACCCCTAATGGTCTTAGCGTTGACTTTGACTTGAACTACTTCATTAGTGATTTTTAATCTATTTATCTTTCAAAAGGGTTTACACATATTTATTTATACAATGAAACATACCTGTGATAATATTAGCATACTTACAGTATTTATTAATATCACCTATGAAGTTTTGATTAATCTATTTATAAAGGTTTTTATAGAGTTTTTATTTCTAATCCAATTCCCTCACCCTAGGCACTTTTAATAAGAAATATATTTAAAAACAATTTAAAATAAATTTTACTAAGTAACATATTTTAATTAAGAATTTTAATAGAATTTTAATAGATCTATGCTGTCAAAATATTTTAAAGGATATCTGTGGAATGGGGTCAAAGTTGTCAAAATAATCATGGACTAATGTATATTTTAAACAATATGATCAATATATTAAGAGAACAAAAATGATTATAATATAGTACGTTCTCCTCATAAGTTCTTCTTCTTCTCTCTGTATTAAGGTTTTAGGACATCATTTTAATATATAGATCAGCCAGAATAGAGTACTCATATAGAATTATGAAGACATACATTCTGAAAAAAGGAAGTATATAGCATTTGTTTTTCCTTTTACTATGGCTTTTTGGTTTTTAATATGTTGAAATAGAGTATTTAATAAAGATTTATGAAGACATATAGTTGTATAAGTACACAGCGATATCAACCTTACTTCTGGTGTAAACAATGGCAAAAAGAAATGTATTCAAGGTTAGGATAATTGGCAAGATGGCGGATTCATTCTTTCCGCCGGGATCCAAGCACATAGACTTTCCAAAATGGCCGTTTACACATTTCCGGCTCCGCCGGTATATTAAGCACGTCACATCCAGCTAAGGGCACTCCCTGAGGAAGTCACGTGATTCCGTGACGCAACGCATAGGAGGTACCCAAAAAAACGGAAGTGACGTGTCGGACGGGACGGAGTCCCCATAGCGCTGTTTATACAGTTTTCTATGCTGAAAACAAGAACAAAAACTGTAAGTGCATTACTTTATCTTTAATAAAAAGAGTTTGTAATACTGCACCATGATGGCCCTTTCTATTTAATGAGCCCCTGAGGTGGAGTAATCAGAGAAAGAGCCCGCATTACAAGGAACACTATGTAAGGAGCCCCAGATATAAATCATTGACCGGGAACACACACAGGATCCCCTAGGAAGGACCCAGGAGCCATAAGATACCATGCTAGAGAAAAGGCATATAACACAGGCGTTTTACTCTCTTGTTTGAGGTGAGAATTTAGTGCACCTAGAAGTGGCACAAGGTGGAGGAAATAAGTCACACCATTTACTTTCACAAATTCACCTTTGAATCGTTTTTATTTGGATTGAAGATACACCTTTTTTATTGGACACTTTTTTATTGGACATTTATTTATGCAGATTTTAATTAATCACATATATTGTCAGAATTCTGTCATATTTTGGTTTATTTTAAGGAGATACATCACTGAGCACTTTAGATATAAATTTTGTCACAAGTTTTTTAATGACATTTATGTATTGGAGCACAATTGTATTTTAAAATTATGAAATTCACTTGATCACCTAACAGAGTTAAATTAAGCTCAAAGCAATAATTGTGACACTAACACCTGTAAACACTCCAACTCAATTTATTACACCCTTGAAGCGCACCATCACCCCCATTTAACTATTTATGTAATGTCTCAGTGCGTCAATAGTAATAATTAGTAATTAGTAATTCAAGCAAGGTGTGAATATGACTCTCAGAGGAGTATCCTGATCACACTAGCAGCGCTCCAATGAATACATAAAAGATTCATAAAATTGCAATGCATATAAACATCCAATAGTAAATATGTAAAATGCTATCCTTAAATATGATTATATCACCATATAAAAGAATAAAACTAATAATTGATGCTGGTTAAAAGTTCATATAAAGTTCATATATACCAGATATAGAGTAGCCTTCACCACGGTGTTATGAAACAAAGGTGTGAATATGGCTCTCAAAGGTGCATCCTTAACATACTAGCAGCACTCCAATAAATTCTTACGGAGAATGATAAAACAAAATACATATAAAAAATAAAATAATATATGTAAACAATCTCCTTTAAAATATGCTCCTGGCACAAAAATGGATATAATATAATTGATGCTTGTCAAAAGTTCATATGAGTTCTTATGATCCAGATAAGATGGAGCCTTCACCACGGTGTTAACCTGCGAGTAGCTGAAACACCTTCACCACACCAAAGATTGTCCCCTTAGTAATGCACACTCACCGGACCCAAGAATATAAGATGCCTTATCATGGAGACCAGCAATTCCTATTCGGCAATGGAGGCGGTCAGCATAGCTCGTTCCAGCATCCACCAGACCCAAAAATGAGTGAAGACTTTCAGAATAGAGGCTGACACCTTATATCCGGCAATGACAGCAGTCAGATAGACTCAAACGGACATCCACCAGCATCAAATATAGACCAATAAGCATAACATGTGAAGCAAACAAAAGGGGGGCACATAGTGTAAATCCACAAAACCCCTTTTATTAACTTCCCATTCCCCAAAGTATTGCACTCACATGAAAATGACTTGAATACAGCATGTAACAAACATGTGAAACCAAAATGCGTCTTGTTACCCGTGTCGGACTCCCTGCTCAGCGCCAAGAGGCAGCGACTTCCGGGAACGTGACATCAGAGCACGCAGCCATCTCGAGTCACGTCTGACATTATTAGTTTTATTCTTTTATATGGTGATATAATCATATTTAAGGATAGCGTTTTACATATTTACTATTGAATGTTTATATGCATTGCAATTTTATGAATCTTTTATGTATTCATTGGAGCGCTGCTAGTGTGATCAGGATACTCCTCTGAGAGTCATATTCACACCTTGCTTGAATTACTAATTACTAATTATTACTATTGACGCACTGAGACATTACATAAATAGTTAAATGGGGGTGATGGTGCGCTTCAAGGGTGTAATAAATTGAGTTGGAGTGTTTACAGGTGTTAGTGTCACAATTATTGCTTTGAGCTTAATTTAACTCTGTTAGGTGATCAAGTGAATTTCATAATCTTAAAATACAATTGTGCTCCAATACATAAATGTCATTAAAAAACTTGTGACAAAATTTATATCTAAAGTGCTCAGTGATGTATCTCCTTAAAATAAACCAAAATATGACAGAATTCTGACAATATATGTGATTAATTAAAATCTGCATAAATAAATGTCCAATAAAAAAGTGTCCAATAAAAAAGGAGCGCTGCTGATCAGGATACTCCTTTGAGAGTCATATTCACACCTTGCTTGTATTGATTTTATTTATAGCAGCTGCCATCATATATAGTAGCTTTCTGATAGCGTGGGTGAGTGGGCAGTTTTTAATTACTTACTCCTTTTTTACTAGTAATTAGTTATTGTTTTAATTCTACAAGTAAAGGAAAAACTTCTCTGTAAATCCAATTTGGTTTATGTGACACATTTCAACATAGGGCACTTGCATAACTTCTTGTTAGTCTTTGATTAATGTACAAAGGGACATCAAAGAAGGCCCTCAATTTTAAAGTTGCCCGGTTGTACTGAGCCTTGGAATAATTCTTCATTCCATGAGTCACTTGAAGTGTTTATTTTTATAATTTAATGATACTTTCGTTTGTTTTTGGGGTAGTTCATTGTAAGTTGTTAGTTAAGGTATTTAAACAATAGTTGGGGAAAAAAAGTTGTTAATAGCAGATCTCTCAGCCCTCCCTAATACTTACCTAAGCTTCTTCTCGATCCAGCACTCCTCGCACTCCTGATTGGCTTCTTTCTGCTGCTATCAGTGAGCCAATGAAGAGATGGAGGGGGGGCTGAATCACAGCTCTGTGTGTGAATGGACACACAGAGCCATTGGTCAGGAGTGTGCCTGTTAGGGTGCCCCCAGTGCAAGCTACTTGCTGTGGGCACACTTGGCAGGTGAGAGGAGCCAGGAGCTGTCTCATTTTTTTTTTTTTTTTTTTTTTATAACAGAATGTATGATCATATTTACTGATCATATTTACACATTAAATGCTATTAAAAAATAATATGAAAAAAATCACCTCTTTTTTACATTTTTGTAATTTTTTTTGTGTATAGTTGATATTTGAAAGATCATATTACTAGTTCCCTAGTCTAGGGTTTATAGTTCCTTATTTTCTCAGATATGAGTGCAGCAAAGCTTGGTGCCTATCGACACCAGGTTGGTGTTTTTAGAGTAGGATTTTTTTTTTTTTTAACTGCATCTGCCTTGCTTTAAAGTAAACAGATAAAGGGTCAAAATGATCTTTTTTATTAGATTTCTGGAAGCAGAGGGAAGAATTTTCTTTATGACCATAACCATTTTCAATTGGCACACAACATTTTTGGGAGCTTATATGGATGGTACAAAAGAGTCTGGTGCCCATAAACTACAGACTCACATTTCATCCATAGTGTATTCCTCTTTAGGCACATATGAGGTACTATATAGAATATGAGTTTGCATCAACACAACAGGAGCATATCATGTTTACATCATTTTGTTTTGGAGATATCAGCCATTATGCCTAATGTGGTTTAATTCAGTGGAAAAAAAAACAAAACAAAATGTACTGGATAGACAAACGAACAGCAGATTTTAAATATTTTCCCATCTATTGCTATGGCCATTAAACAAGTACAGCATATACAAATAAAGAAGTATATAATAAGAATACTTAAAATAAGCACAAAACATGTAAGATTTAAATGTAAAAATGCATAAAAAAACACCTTAAAAAATAAGAATTGGGTAGCGCATTGTCTAAAATAATTAGCCTAATTTTTGTGACCGTATTTAGTCTAGACTGAGTTGTGGTGGGTAATAAATAAACTCCTTGGAGTCTTGTACTTTCCAGATTTAAAGGTCAACATGCTACAAGTGAACTTGAGATGATAAATGAATAAGGTGTATGATTTGCTTGACAGTCAAGAATAATTATCCAAAGTACAAAATATTGAAGGGCATAGTCTACTGTACAAGTGTTCATTCTGAAACAACCACATCTATAATTAATCTCTTTTTTTGAGCATTACAACCTTACTTTTTTATATGCCATATGCCACCAACGCCAAATTGTAGAGTGGTGCTTTGATAAAAGTTCTACAATTGCACTCCTTTTAAGAGCTTCACTTGTTATATTTTCTTTAATGTATGGACATATAAATTATTCACAACAAGTTATTTTGCACTACATTAACTTAATTTTTGCATTTTTTTTAAACAAAATGTATGTTTTATTGAAGGAATAAGTGGTAAAGCTGAAATCCAGGTAGATATAAAAGACAAATTGATACATCCCTTTAGCCAATAATACATCAGTAAATGCATTTTTAGGTGCAAGAGGTTTAAGTACCTGCATTTTACTTGGTATCAGCCTTTTGCAGAGCCAGTACAGCAGAGGTCAAATTTGGGTAAGGAGAAGCAGCACAAGCAGCCCATCATTTGTACTGTATTGCAATGAGCATGCTGTTGGGATGAGGGGGGAGTGGGGTAACAGATAGATTAACTTATCCTTAGTCTGCTTTTTCTTTTACTGATTAGTCACTGGGTGGGGAGGAGACTTCTGTTACTGAACTGCAGCAGAAAAAAAATCATGAATAGCGGAGCTGTTAAAACCTCAGAAATAGACAGATGTACAAATCATTTTCAGGTAAAAGAGCTATCATATATGGATTTCATCTATGTACTTTTCTGCTTGCTTGGAAGTATATTTGAACAGGTTCAGTGGTCAATTCACTAAGAACTATTAATCAGTAATTTGCAGTAAAATAACATATACAGTATGTATCTCTTAGGGGTGAAGTGAGTATTTGGTCACAAGAAAACATCATTGGCCAAAACGTTGACTAGCGATGGTTTGGGGAAAAGTTACAATCCACACACAACATTTCTTTTAGGGACAGAGAGTTGGATAATGTAGTGTCCTGTGCTACTAGTGGTTTTCAGACACCCCAACCTGCAAAAACACATTTCAGGGAGGTGGCAAATTAATTTCAGGGAGGTGGCACTCCGCCCCCCCCCTTCCCCCACCAATTTAACACAACTAGAGGATAATCAAATGAAATGGAATCAGTATACAGAGGTTTACTTCTTCTTAGAGATATTAAAGGAACACTTCAAATCACTGAAGTGGTCATGGTAGTAGGAGTCAGAAACACTGGACATGCTGGGATATTTAAAAAATATGTGCTGGGGGCTAGTTGCACCCCTAGCATATGTGACATAGGCAGCCAGGAAATGTTATGTCCTTGTTCATACATGTATGAGCAAGGACATTACATTTTATTATGACAGAACACAACTAGTTATTAAAAAACACCATGCAACAATTTACACACCTTTTCTACTTATTTTTCTGACTTTCATGTGCAGCAGCTTATTCAGCAGATTTGAATATTTTGCTGGAAGTCTCAACCTCGTGGCAGTCTGTGTCAATAAATTTGTTAATTTTGCAAGACATCAGATTTACAAGAGTTTTGTGGAGCAGCTGACTTCTGAATCCCATTTTAATGTGACAAACAATGCCGCATGCCCTTTCCACATCATATTTAGAATTTGGCAACACCAAAAGCAGCTTCATCAACTGGCAGAGCTCTTTGAATCTCAACTGTCCTGTGCTCACATATTTTACTTTGGACAGGTTCCCCCAGAATTAATCAACTGGGAAACTTTTGTAGTTTGGCACCAGTCCGTCAAGGTTAATTGAGACATAATCCAGGACTTCCAATTGGAGCTATTCTCGGTCATCTGCCTTGATCACATTTGGAATTCTCTCTGCCAAAATCGAAATCTGCTCTGGATTCACCTCATATTGGTTCTCCATATTGACCACTGACAGATTCTTCGAAATTTGGTCTTTCATTGGGAATTTCGTCAAGATTTTTTTAAAGCTCCTGGCATAGAATGTACTGACATCTTTAAAAAACTGCTTTGTCTTGTAAGGGGGCATCTCTTGTCCTTCCTCACTTATCAACTGCCTCCTTGCCAGGTACCCAATAAAAAGCTCTTCATCTGGGAGGTGAATTTCAGTGTTGTTTACATTTATTTCCTGAATGTTTTGTTCTCTCAATACCTTCGGCTTTATAAATCTGCTTGCCATGGCATGCAGGAGCTATTGTACACTCTGATGCAACTTGAAGAGAATAGGTGCCTTGTTTTTAAAAATCAAATTGAATTTGTCAAAGCATTGTGTGATGTTATGGAGAAAGCATGCGTATAGTTTCATTTGGGGATCTTTCACCCTTTTCTGAATATGCGCTAACTTCTGATTCTCACTGTTTGACTCAAAATATGAATGAAAAGCTGGTCATTGGTGGAGCAGATGGTCCAAACCTTTTCTAAAAGAACAATGCTTTTGGACTCTCTGTTAGGCAACATTGCAGAACTCTTGAAACTCTTTTTTAGGTCTTCTCTTCATTTGGAACTGCTTTGGATCGGAACAATGCCGATAGAGTTATATCCGTCCCTGGCCTAATTTTTAAGAGTAATGCATGTGTGCACACAGAGAAATGCTGACACTGACGCAGTCAGGGTGAAACAGTTCTGCTTTATTGCTTCCGCCTTTTAAGCTTATAAAGCCCGTACAGAACATCTCCAGGAAATGTCCTGTAGGCATGGCATTAAGTTAGACAGTTAAATTATAATCTTATTTGATTGGATGTATCTATGCACATATAACTTTCTTCCAGGATATGACCATCTTCTGTCCTAGGTGTGTCCCTCACTGGAGGCACCATCTTGGAAATCATCTGTTCTTCTTGTTTTCTTATTGCTTCGATTTATAGGAGAAAAGTGATCTGGCAATTATGTTTGAGCAAGGAAAGTATTTCATATAACTAAATAGCATAAAAGCATATTAGCATATTAGCATATTAACATAACAGCACTATAGCATAAAATACCATAAATGAGTATAAATGGTTTATAAGCTTGTGCATAATACTGTTGAAATAGGCATTTTACTAAACCATCAATTACATCCATTACAGATTCCCCCCCTTAAAATGTCTATTTCATCCTGTCCCTATCGATCCTAGCACATCTGTCCTCATGCGCCTTGGAACTCTTTTGTGCCGCACTTTAGACGAGTAATTGCTAATCAATCACCCCCCTTGCCATGGCCTTTGCGCATGGGAAGTCAGATGCTCTCCCTATGGCCCTACAGGTCGCTGGCAGAGGTAGGGAATGTCTGCAATAGTGTATATGGTTTTCTATAGTCTTCTTCCTCAAGTTCTATGTCTTGGCTCACGAATGTGGGTGTAGTTTGGTCTATTGCTTTCTCCATGAACTTCCTCAAGCAGGGGAGGGGAGTACACAGCAAACCACTAAAGCAAGGAGGATTAGAATGATCAACACAGTCACTCCTATCTGTGCCAAGACTTTCTGCCACTCCCTCATCTAATTAAAATATTGATCCCATGGGTCTGTGACACCTGAATTTTTCTTCAGTTTAACTGATAGGTTCTCTAACTTCTTAAGAGCTAATGTGATCTTACCATTCGGTCCAGTGTTGTTCGGGATACAGGTACAACAGGTGCTGGTCTTATCTATCATGGTACAGACTCCTCCTTTTTCTGCTAACATCATATCCAGAGCCATCTGGTTCTGGAAGGTCATTTGGGATGTGGTTTCTAATTGTTCAGCTATCCCTTGGAATGCATCCTTGGTGTAGTTGACGAACCTTTGTTGGTTATAATATATATATAGTTTATCCAGTCTACATTCTTATTGACAGTTATTATGGGGATTAGGGATTCAAGACTGGCCTTGACCTGGTCTCGAGCCCTGTATTCATCTGGGACCCCCCTTGGAACTCCAATGGCATCTATATATACATGAGGATCAAAACTTCCAAGGAGAGCTTCCCGTTTCATCCTTTTACCTGGGGTCAGACTGATATGTGCGTCATGAGCACTTTCTGTCAAGATGTGCAAAGGCATGATAGCCTTTGCAAGGGCACACTCTCCTCTCCACTCTCCCTCTAGTCTGGTTCTTACATGCATATCTCCACACACCCAGTACACATCCCCTAGGGATTGGGTCTGGTTTTGCACCAAGTTAGTTGAAACATGACTGTAAGAGGCACAGTAACCTCTTGGGAAGGTCCCCAATTTTCTACCTTTCCCTGTGTAGCGGACATAACAGGTGTAATTCCCAGGATATATTGTGATAACTTCTTTAGGCTTTGGGTCCCTGGTACTGATAGGGTATTCTGCCTTCCATTTCTCACACGTTGAACAATCAGTGGAAGTGTTAGTAAAGAAGCTTAGGAAACACTCCCCTGTTCCTTCAGGTATGTTCAATGGGACTGTACCTAGGTGTGGTCCAGCACTGCCACAGACATAACAATTGGTTCTATTGTGCTTACCAGCACTGTACCTCATCCACTCTAGCCAGAGATTGGCTTCTGTGAAACCAGTTTCAGCTGCCCTTGTATCCTCAACGGTAGGATCTGCCATCTCACCCCTATCAGAGGGACTAGGATTCCGTATATTTAGAACAAGTGTCATGCTAGGCCATGGTTTATGTAGGGTGAGACGGGTCAACAAGGGCTCTCCTTGGCTATTCTTACTATCATAAGCTGGTTGGGGTTGGCATCCCCAGGGTGTCCCTGTGTTCCAAGCTACTGCTCCCCAATAGGCACAATTCTTTCCCCATGACCCCTTGGTGACACAAATATACTCTTCCCCATGTCCTGTCTTATACCATTCTGATCTGCTATTTCAGTTTGGGGCATGGGAGTATTTAACATGCATGAAAATCAAACGTGGCTGCATGGGTATCAGAAGTGTTATTCCAGAAAGTGATCTTTCCATTATTTTCAGTAATGGCTGCTTGCTGCGCCTTAGTCGTTCCCAACAAGAAAAGGATATATAAAATCATGCTTCGTCCTCGTCCGCCCCCTTAGGTACAGGGGCTTTCTTACAATGGGAGGCGTGTATCCAGGTGTTCTTTCCAGCCACCTTCACTGATGTGGCAGTTACTAGGAGGACTTGGAAGGGACCATCGAATCTGGGCTCAATGGAGTGTTTTCGTACAAATTTCTTTATATAGACCCAGTCGCTGGGGACCAGCTTGTGTGTTCCTGTATCTAGTTCAGGATCTGGAATGGAAGAAAACACTCTCGCACGGATATGGGTTAATTCACGAGACAATGCAATCACATAATCAGCCAATACGTCAGATTGAAGTTGTAACTGTTGCGGATAATAACATCCTAGTCTAGGGGCTGACCCAAACAGTATCTCATAGGGTGATAACCCATGGCTCCCTCTGGGAGTGTATCTGACACTAAACAAAGCAATAGGTAAACTGTCTGGCCAACTCATTCCTGTCTCCTGGGACATTTTTAACATCCTAGACTTTATTGTACCATTCAGTCTCTCTACCTTTCCACTACTTTGTGGATGGTATGGGGTGTGAAAAGCTAGTGTGACCCCCAAGGCTGTCCATATTTCTTTGGTTACTGAGGCCGTAAAAGCCGGCCCTTGATCACTCTCTATAACCTCTGGGACGCCATACCTGCACACTACTTCTGTTAGAAGCTTTTTAGCTGTGGTCTTTGCTGTCATGTTGGTAACAGGGAAAGCTTCTGGCCAGGAAGAGTACATTTCTATGATCACCAAAGCGTACTCATATCAGCCACTTCTTTGGCATCTGGATGTGGTCGATCTGTATTCTCTGGAAAGGATACTGGGCTTTTGCTAAGTGTTTTCTGGGCACTTTCTCCGATCTTCCAGAGTTGCACTTATCACAAATAGTACATGATTTGCAAAACTTGTTGGTGAGTGGGGTGATCCCTGGGGCCAAATAGTATTTGTTGATCAGGGCGTTCATCAAAGTTTTTGATAGGTGAGAGGCACCATGAGCCCACTGTACTACTGCTGGGAACATAGATCGTGGCAAACATGGTCTCTTGTCCACTTCCATGAGTCCATTCTTCAATGTGGCTCCTTTCTTTATCCACATCTCTTTTTCTTCTTTACTTGCTGCTTTCTGTTGTTCTTTGAGGAGTGTCCAGTCTACAGATGGGCTTTGTAGGACCATGGTGGTTTGTACAGCTTGAGTATCTTGTATGTTTTGTGGCGCTGATGTTGTTCCATCCGGAGCAGGCATGTCCACTCTGTTAATCATACAAAAAACGTGATGCGCCAGAAATACACAAATTATAGGAGTGAAAATATTAAATAAATGAGTTATAGACACATCCAGTCCATAAAACACACAGTAGTGCTCGTGCTCAGATCCAATATTATATATGTATAGTGTCCCAGTGTTCAAAGAAAAATATAATCCTGTGGTGACCGATAACACAAATTGTGAACACCGATACGTGAATCCCTCCACCAGATGGATTAGCCTCTCACCTTCCTGCAAGACCCAAACGGGCCAGCAATCGCATATATCAAGGATATAGGACTCCAGGAAAGGGCCTCCCTGCTCGTCACTTCCGGGAATCACGAGACATAAATGGGGAAAAGATATGGCAAAATCTAGTGCTCTCTGCTTGGTAATTCAAATGGGCTTTATTAAAGAAAAATGCAATCAACTCACATTTACAAGGCACTCAGCTGTGCCTGCTGTATTGGCAAGATCGTGGTAAGTACACCGGAGAGAAGGTCTGCGTCGGCCACGCACGCTCCGCCCCCCCCCTATACGCGTTACGTCGAGCGTGATGCTCCTCTGACTTCCTCGGTAGGGGTGGCATGTGCGTGTCAAGCCTCGCTTTAAGTACGTAAGCTCTGAGATGGATTGGCCAGCGGATCTCTGTACCTCCCCTTGCTCCTAGCACTATACGGGACACCGGAACCTCCGAACCAGGCAAATATTCGGCGGTGTCACTGGCTGGTGTTGCTAATGGGGCAATTTTTCAATGCATAGGCAATAATTAATTATTTCATATTGCGGAGATCGCGTGGCGACGTTAACCTCTCTCAGGTTTACAATACATACGCTAAAAATACATTGTCTTAAAATCTTATTCCATAAATGCCAAACAATCATATAAAAACACATATATAAAACCAGAACCAGTAAAATACATCCATATTTTATAAAAATCATAAAATAAATGAAATAAAATAGATAAAATAGACGATTAACCTCAGATAAATATAAATACAGTACATGATGGGGTATCATTTATTACTGATGAAACAGTTAAGCTCGAAGTCCTTATTCAGACCCCTGGGTGCCAATACCTTGGCCTCGTAGACCCAGAAGGATTCCCTTTTACTTAACTGGCGAATGTAATTTCCTCCTCTCCAATGTGGTTGGACGTGTTCTATTCCCCAGAATTTAAGGGAATGAGGTTTCTTATCATGAACTTCTTTAAAGTGCTTGGATACATTGTGTGAGACCTCCCCCTTTTTATATTGGCAATATGTCCCCCTATTCTCATGTTCAGGGGTCTGGAGGTACGCCCTACATATTGGAGTCCACACCCACATTCCATCATGTAGACAACCCCAATTGTGGTGCATGTTATCAGATCTTTGATCTGGTATTCTTTGCCTGTGCTGTTACATATAAAGGTTTTCCTTTTCTTTGTATTTTTTCTTGTCTGCCGGCAAACACCACATTTGCCGCATGCGTGAAAACCAGATAAGAACTGGAAGATTGTATTTTTCTTGAGTTTGGGGGGATTTATCACTCCCGGAGCCAACCTGTCCTTCAAAATAGGTGCTCTCCTATATATGAAGCCAGGTCTCTCCGGGAGGTGGGGTCCCAAGATCCTGTCTTGTTTAAGGACCCCCCAATGTTTTTTTACAATACGCTCAACCTGTCTATGTTGAACGTTGTAGTCAAACACTAATTTAAAATTATTATTATTCTTGTTATCCTCCTTGGGTGGAACAACCTTATTTGCTAAAAGCTCTGTTCTGCTCAGTAGAGATACTTGCTGCAGATCAGAGGACACTTTTTCCATATTGTACCCCTTTGCCTGAAACCTGTCTACCAATATTTCGGACTGTGCAATGAAATCTTCCTCGTTTGAACAGTTCCTCTTGATACGGATAAGCTGTCCCCTAGGAATGTTAAAAAGCCAGTTCCTGTGATGACAGCTATCCATAGACAATTAAGAATTGCGGTCAGTCGGTTTAAAAAAAATCCTAGTATGTATATGACTGTCTTTGATAAAAATCTCTAAATCGAGGAACTGTATCTTTTCTTTGCTCTCAGTCCATGATAAAACAATGTTTCTGTTATTAAAATTCATCCTAGCTTTAAAAACATTAAAATAATACATATCTCCCTCCCAGATCATGATCAAATCATCTATAAATCTCTTATAAAAGATGAGTTCTGGGGGTCTGTTAGATAAAATCTCCTCTGCTTCCCATTGGGCCATGAATAAATTGGCTACACTGGGGGCAAATCTTGCCCCCATAGCCACGCCTTTGGTTTGTAAAAAGAAATCCCCTGCATACCAAAAATAATTGTTTTAGACAAAAATCCAAACTTTCCAGCAGGAACTCTACATGTTCCTCTTCCAAATCCGAATCCTCCAGAGCCCATGATGCGGCTCTCATAGCAGCATCATGCCCTATGATAGTGTACAAAGAGCCTACATCTGCAGTAGCCAGAATGCAGTTCTCTGAGATAGGAAGGGTTTGTAGGTCCTGAATAACATGTTTGGTGTCTTTTATGTATGCTTGAGTACGGGTAACCAATGGCTGCAAATAAAAATCAATATATTGGCCCAATCTGGAGCTAAGGGAGTCAATACCATTGATAATTGGTCTCCCCGGAGGTTTCTTTACAGATTTATGAATTTTTGGGAGAAAACAAATGATAGGGGTTCGACAGGCTATGGGGTTTAGATAAAGTGCCTCTTTTTTATTTAAAATGGCATCATCCAACCCGTTTTTAATTAATTCATCCAGTTCTTTTTTGTATGCGTTTAGCGGATTACCTCTTAAACAAGAGTATGTATTCGGGTCTGAGAGTTGTCGTTTCATTTCATTATTATAGTACTCTGTACTTATGACAACAATCCCACCCCCCTTGTCCGCAGGTCTTATCACAAGTTGTTTATTAGCTTCCAGGCTTGCAATACCGTTTTTAATCCATTGGGGGTCTTGGATTTTCCTGACTTTTAATTGTTCAATATCCTGTGACACCAGATTCTTAAACACCTCCATATATTTACTATCTTTATTGGGTGGGTTGAACACCGATTTGTTTTTCAACATTGAGTGGTGTGTTCTCTCACTATTCATGGGGCGATTGTCTGGTTTGGAAAGGAAATATTTCTTCTGATTTAAACCCCTCATGTATTTCTGTAAGTTGACATAGGTGTCAAATTTATTTAAATTTTTAACTGGGGCATATTTTAACCCTTTATCCAGGACTTTCGTCTCTTCCTTAGTCAAAGGTATGCCGCTGATGTTAAATATACCTGCTCCTATTGGGTTTTGTTTTTTTTGGAGGCGTCGACCTGCTCGTCGTCCTCTTTTTCTTTTCTTTTTTCCCCAGATTGTTTTTCAATTGGTCCCTTGTACCCCCACAGGGCACTGGGTTTCTCTAAAAAAACATCCGGGGGATTTTTTATGGCTGGCGGGTAAAGTGGGGAAAACCTATTCATGGTGGGGATTTCATATGACGTGGAAGGGCGAGGAGAGTCATATACTGACTCTGCCCTCCTGTCTTTAAGTTGGTCCTGGGTGCCCCTTGGTTCTTGGGGGTACCAATTCCCTTGCCCTGGTTGATAGGGACCATTATGGTTCCCTTGTGCTTGTAAGTACGGACCATTATTGTTCCTTTGTGCCTGTTGATATGGGCCGCTATTTCCTTGTGTCTGATGATAAGGGCCACCATTATTCCTCCATTGACCTCTACCTCTTCCTCTAGGTCCACCTTTTCCTGCTCTTCTCCCCCTTCCATTACCCCTTTGTGGTGGGTGGTAGGTGGGTGCAGGAGTATTATTAGATTCACGCCTTGCAGGAGCAGGTGGTGCTCTGCTCCATACAGGGGGTTTCATGTCTACTCTCTCGGGTGTGCTATCACGAGATGGTATTATAGAGTTACTCTGAAGATCTTTTTGCCATTTAAAGACTTCATTCCCTCTATAATCGTTCATATCCCTAATGAACTTTTTTCTCTTTTTTTCTTGAGTCTCCTTATCAGTTTTTTCTAATTTCTTCCTTAGTTCTCCAGCTAATTGGTTGAACTCAGGAGAATCTTTTAATGACTCCAATTTCTTTTTAAGCTCAACTATATGGGATTCAATTACCACAAGTTTTTTGCGTGTGAGCAAAAAATTCATGAGGTCTTGTCCCTTAGAGTTGAAAAAGATAAACCACTCATTCAATGACTCCTCATCCTCCAGTCCGTCATTTGGGGGAACATCCCACCTTAGACGTCTTGGGGTGAGTTGGTGGGCTATATACTGCTCGAATGACACAATATCCCACCATGCCCTGGTTTTCTTTTCCATAAGGATACCTAATTTTCTAAAGGACTGTGTGATATCCTCATATCTACCTCTATTTTTGTCCCCTGAAAATATGTCATCAATTATTATATTCCTATTATCAAAGTAGTCAAATATATCCATGGTTGCTGCTAATCGGCGAGTGAAAGACTGAACCAAATATTATACCAAAAACTATCAGCGCAAACCAAATATGTGATATAAACTCAACACAAATTCACTGTGCGTAGATAAAGTGCATAAATGTGAAACATCAACGTGTAAAAATAAACAATATCCGGCAGCATACACCAATCGTGTTCACAAATCACAATAAACTGATAATCATACAAAAAACGTGATGCGCCAGAAATACACAAATAATAGGAGTGATAATATTAAATAAATGAGTTATAGACACATCCAGTCCATAAAACACACAGTAGTGCTCGTGCTCAGATCCAATATTATATATGTATAGTGTCCCAGTGTTCAAAGAAAAATATAATCCTGTGGTGACCGATAACACAAATTGTGAACACCGATACGTGAATCCCTCCACCAGAGGGATTAGCCTCTCACCTTCCTGCAAGACCCAAACGGGCCAGCAATCGCATATATCAAGGATATAGGACTCCAGGAAAGGGCCTCCCTGCTTGTCACTTCCGGGAATCACGAGACATAAATGGGGAAAAGATATGGCAAAATCTAGTGCTCTCTGCTTGGTAATTCAAATGGGCTTTATTAAAGAAAAATGCAATCAACTCACATTTACAAGGCACTCAGCCATGCCTGCTGTATTGGCAAGATCATGGTAAGTACACCGGAGAGAAGGTCTGCGTCGGCTCTGTTGTTAACTTCTCGCGCTTCATATGTGGCCTGCTTTGCGGCGGTGTCCGCCAGGTGGTTGCCTCGTGCTTCCGGAGAATTCAGTAAACCATGTGCCTTTACCTTAAGTATAGCCACTTGGGCAGGAAGAAATAGAGCATCCATCAAGTCTTTGATTGCTGCACCATGCTTCACAGGTGTACCTTTAGCCGTTAGAAACCCTCTGGTCCTCCAGAGGATCCTATAATCACAGGCAACGCCAAGGGCATATCTTGAGTCCGTGTTGATGTTGACTCTCTTTCCTTCTGTTAATTGGCATGCCGTAATAAGTGCTCGGAGCTCTGCTTCTTGTGCAGACTTTAAAGGAAGTAGGGCCGAGGTGTGGAGGACTGTATCCTCGGTGGTGACAGCATATCCAGTGTGATATCTTCCTGCTTGGTTTGCATATCTTGATCCATCTACATAGATAGCTAGGTCAGGATTGGCCAAAGGCACTTCACTTACAGTCGGTAGATGTGCAGTTTCCATTTTCATCATCTCCAGGCAGTCATGGGGAATATCACAAGGATCGCCTCCCCCCTCGAGAAGTGGAAGCAGAGTGGACGGGTTGAGCGTGTTGCACCTGAGAAGGGTGACGTTATCCGGGAGTAGTAGGGCACATTGAAGTCTGAGATGTCTTGCTGTCGACAGGTGTTTTGGTTGTACTTGATTCAGTATTGCTGCTATATCATAAGGGGCCAGAAGGATGAGATGATGTCCCAACACGAGGTCAGCAGGCTTATCCAGGGGAGCCTGGGCTGCGAAGACGGCTCTGAGGCAAGAGGGTCCCCCCCTAGCCACTGGATCCAGTTGGCAGGAATAATAGCCGATGGGCCTGACCTCGTTGCCATGGGTCTGAGCCAACACTGCTGTGGCATGTCCCTCTCTCTCTCTGAGACAAACAGCTTGAAAGGCTTCTCATAGATGTCCTTCCTTCTTTAGTGTGTGTTCTGGATACTTTTACCGGTTGTTCTTTTTAGAAGAACAACTCTACTCCTCCTTTGCAGTTTAGTTTTTATGGTATGTTGGTATTATGGAAATTATTATTTAAGTTCAAAGTTGGTGAGGGCCTCTGAAGATAGCACGAAAGGGTTGGTCTTCAGGGCATCGTACAGAGGTCAAGTGTTGGGCACAGAGTTGAATGGGTTCCCCTGGTTGTCTTGTCCTTGCTGTCGCGTGCCTCCTTGTGGGTCTTCGACACTCCCTTCAGAAGTGTCCGGGCCTACCGCAACTATAATAGACTCGTGCATTTTGTGGCAGGTGTGGTGTGTCAGAGGTCACCATGAGCGGGGTCATCTTTTTGTTTCCCTATGAGAATGCTATGCCTTTCGCTATTAACAGTAAAGTATCGAGGGGCAGCACTCTATACTCTGGGCGAGACAGAAGCAGACCTTTACTAATAGGTTCCCTAAGGCCTGAAACAAATGCAGAGGACAGCATCTGGGTATGTGCCTTATTCTGCTTGTCAAATCCCAAATCTGTAAATACCTGTGAGATTCTAGTATGGAATCTCTCAACTGATTCAGTCTTCTCTTGTGTAATGTCCTGTATGTTGGTTACTTGGTCTGTTAGGCGTTCTCGTGCCCATTGGTCTAACTGAGTTAAAAATTCACGCCCTGAGTCAAAAGTGTGGTCAGCGTCAATTCTAGTAGCATTGAAATGTTTTTCCATCACCGGCCAAGAGGCATCTCCTGCCTTAATCTCACAAAGGCTTATTAAATCCCGCTAAGCACAAGAATATGCTTTCTGGATCTGTGCAACTCTCCTATAAAATGGCATGGGCTGTTTCTCAGGGTCTGGCAAACTGGTTACTGTTTTTTTTTTTACCCCTATCATTTTTATGGTGTCATCAGAGGACACACGGTCTCCCTGGGAAGGGGACAGCAGGTGAGGCGACAATGTCTTTGGATTCCTTAGTTGATAAATGAGGACCTCAGCCTGCCCACCCAAAAATGATAGACTTAGCTTTCTTTACATATTCTTGATAATCAAGGGGGGGGGGGGGTTGGGTCTGTTGTAACCGCACACCTTGTTCAGTTGTTAAAAATGTGTCAAAATTTTCAGTATACAAAGAATACAGGATGCACAGTAAAAGGGGGGGTGCTGGAGATGGGTGGCCAGTGTGGCTAAGTCCCAGCCTGCCGGCAAGGCAAGTGACCTGTGGAATGATTCACCGGGGCTCTGGAAGCGAGGGGCCATGAGCTTCCTACTTGGTTCACTATGTTCACTATGGGCACCTCGGACATAGAGAGGAACTGTGTTTGCCCCGGACTGGTTGGGGTTATCAATGTCCACTAATGTGACCGACCTTTGTTTTGGGGTGGCACCGGGATTGGGATTCCTTTGAGCTACATGAGTTGCTCTAGCATCAAGGGAAGATAGGTGGTCATGGCTGGCATCATCTGAGTTTACTTCATCATCGGTACCAAGTATCATTAATGGGGTAGATTGTGTCCCTTTATAGTATGCTAAAGTTGTTTGATCTATTACCGGACACATAGGTATGGGTGTATCAAGATGGCCACCCGAGGAAGTCATCATAGGGAGTCTTCCTGTTGTCACAGCAGTTGAGTGCAGCAAGATGGCTTCCGACCTGGGGTGGTGACAGGGGCGTTAACGGGGGTTTTACAGTGGGAGGGGACTTAAGAGTGAGTCTCGTGGGAGGGATGTCAAGTGGGAGGGAAGTCTCTGGGGAACGGTGCTCTCTGCCTGAGGTCTGGCCACCATAATTGGGCGGTAGCTCACTTCCCCCTGACTTATTTTCTGGCTTATGGTACACGTAAAACAATTTCCCAATGTTGATTTGTCACTCTGTACCAGGCTTCTGCTGTAGGTAGCAGCCCATGGTCTGACAAGAGACCTTTCTTTCGTTTTAACAAAATATACCAGTCCTCTGAATGCAATCAATCATCCTCACAGGATCATCCTGTACAGGAGCATCGCAAATCTTTGCCAATTTCTCAAATCCTTTTTAACGGCAACTTGCCCCTCCCTATCTTTTATCAAATCACAAGCTAACATTCCTCTTTTTTTTTTATTATATATATATATATATATCGGCTTTATTTCTGCCTGACAGCTCTCCGTTATTTAAATATGCATATCAGTTTACACAGGACAAAAAGAGGATGTACGCCAATCAAGCAGACGAGAACCCGAAAGGTGGGGGCTCCTCTGCTCTCTCTCCTGCCTGTCACACTCTGCAACGCACAATCGTAACTGTAAAAAAAATCTTCTTACTTTTATTAAACACAATAAATGTTTTTTTTTTGTGTACCGCTTCAAATGTCATGTGTGTGCCCCAACTGCGTGCCCAAATTTCTTACTGAGTAATTTACGTTCAGTCTGAACACTACTACACTGTAATATCTGCTGATACAGGTTTCAGACCAAAAATCTCTTCTCTATATCTTGGTATAACCACATACACATTCAGGACGCTGACTCATTCAAGGGATGGCGAAACTCAGAGTGCCTGTCACAGGGTCCCCCACGCCGAGCGTGTTTTTTTCCCCCTCCCCTCTCTCGGGCACCCGTGCACTACATACAAAACAACCGTGCACTAATATTGCCAATCGAGGAGAGGAGAGTCTTGTCGGCTCCCCCTCTCCACTGGAGAATCCTACTGACGCCAGCCAATGATTTTATCTGTGACTATTCCCGTCTGCTTATTTCGCCACCCTATCACGTGCCAGCACATATAACACACACAAAACAGGCGGCAGATATAACTTGTGCAGGTTCTTTACAAATGGGGCTTGGGCAAGCTATGTTACCTGCTTTTGATGACCACAAGCAGCCGATACGGATACAGAGATAAACCAATCACAGAGAGAGCATACGGATAAGATATTAAAAATATATCTTACCGTATTTCAGAGGTGATCAGTCTCCCCCTCTCTGCGAATTGATTCCTCCCAGCCTCCTCTTCATCGGCTTTCTCTCTTGGTTGAAAGACCCAAGCTCCCCGTACGGGCCACCAGTTGCTTTGGATCGGAACAATGCCGATAGAGTTATATCCGTCCCTGGCCTAATTTTTAAGAGTAATGCAGACACTGACGCAGTCAGGGTGAAACAGTTCTGCTTTATTGCTTCTGCCTTTTAAGCTTATAAAGCCCGTACAGAACATCTCCAGGAAATGTCCTGTAGGCATGGCATTAAGTTAGACAGTTAAATTATAATCTTATTTGATTGGATGTATCTATGCACATATAACTTTCTTCCAGGATATGACCATCTTCTGTCCTAGGTGTGTCCCTCACTGGAGGCACCATCTTGGAAATCATCTGTTCTTCTTGTTTTCTTATTGCTTCAATTTATAGGAGAAAAGTGATCTGGCAATTATGTTTGAGCAAGGAAAGTATTTCATATAACTAAATAGCATAAAAGCATATTAGCATATTAGCATATTAACATAACAGCACTATAGCACAAAATACCATAAATGGGTATAAATGGTTTATAAGCTTGTGCATAATACTGTTGAAATAAGCATTTTACTAAACCATCAATTACATCCATTACAGAACTTTTCTCAAAGTAGTAGTAAATGTCAAAGAGCAGTTCTTCAGGTGACTCTGAGAGCTTTTTAGCAGCAGTTTTGGCACAAATGTTGACCAGGTGGCTTGGACAGCCAACACTGTAAATATAAGGAGCCTGTGCTTTCACTCTTGGCAATACAGAGTTCTTTTTGCCAATTGTATTGTCTTGACATTGTAGTTGTCACTGCTAAATTCTACACAATTAGACCATGGCCTTTGTCATGCATGGATGATGCAATGCAGTTGAATATGTTTTCAGCTTTGGCATCATTGCACACTGGCATGTCTACAAATCCAACTGTCACCTTATCCAGTGTTTCATTAAAGTACAGGGCTAAAATAGCACATTCCTTCTCACACATGATATTTTTGCTTTTATCAGCCAAAAATACTGTATGGCCTTTTTTCTGTCCGAATGAACTTGTACAGATTCTCTGAACATTTAGGTTCCAGTGCCATGTTCACAATAGCTGCTGGTTGATGAGCAGGCATAGTTTTTTGCTATATCTGAATCTGGAAACATTTTCCTGAATAGCTTGCCTGTGTGCTTACACACCTGCAATGTTAGGTTATGCTCAACAATGAAAGATGTAAAGAACACCTCAGCTCTAGTGACCTTCTATGTCAGACTTTGGTTTTCTGCTGAAAAGAACTGGTAAATGCTTGAGCAGTCTTGCCTGCGCTTAGCCTCCCTAATATGCTGTGGTCCCTTAAATAAGTAAAAGCATAAGGTGTATCCTTATTATAGTGTCTTATGTCCTTACAATGTAAACTGTCATATCTGCATAATAATATACCAGACTTAGATTAGGTGAAAATCACAAAAACTAAGTATGTATGTATGTAATACATACTTAGTTTTTGTAATTTCACCTAATCTAAGTCTGGTATATATATGCAGATATGACATTAATGTACTTACACTGTTTAGTATTTAATATATTAAACTGTATTATCAACTCGTGCATGGAGACATCATTTTTTATTCAATAAAAAAATATTTTACACAACATGTCTGGTTTGTCTCATCACCCTAGACATCAATACAGTAGCTCCTTTTATAGCAGCCAGTTTAAATATAATAATATAATACTTTGTACTATAATAAAATAATACTTTTAAAGATAATTAATAAAATACTATAATAAAATAATACATTAAAAATAATAAATAATATTATAATATAATAAAATAACACTCACCTCAAAATGTTTTTTTACAGTCATTTAACCCACCATGGGCAACTGATAATTCACTGCTGCAAACAGTGCAGCAAGCAACACTGTCATTATATTTGACCCCTATTATACATGGGTACACTTTAGTGTAGTCTGGGAGGAACTACTTTTGCTACTTCTTTTTTTTATTTGGACATGCCTCTGCCATTATGGTTCGGCACTGTGATAACCCTGGCCCTGGAGAAATTAGTTTATAAATTATATTAATATAATAATTAATTATATATAATTGATATAACAAAATAAAAAAAAACTACTAATGGATCTGATCAGAATGGCACCTGCTAAGTTAAAAATAACTCCTGTGGAGAGATATGACCCCTGCAGTGATAAATTAGTGTCCTAATTAAATTTAAAATGGCCCCTGCTGCTCATGCTGTGACTCACTCACTGCTCTGGGATCCTGAGTGATAGTGAGTGAGTGAGGAGATGTGGTGAGAGAGTGAGACAGTGATGCTCAGTGTCACTGTTTAACTCTATCCATACTCTGCAAGAACTCACACACTCTGGAGGACCAGCCTGTGTCCACCAGAGTCAGTGTGACTTCTCCTAACACAGACTGGTCTTCCAGGGAGTGAGGACATCTGACCACTAGCGGGTTCCCAGCTGCAGACAGTGCTGGCAGTTGCAATTACTGCCAGCTTTACACAGCATGCCATCGGGCGTGGCCGAGTGAGTGGAGTACGGCTGCGGCGGCTCGGTCTGCTGCGGCTGACAGCTGGCATATCTCGTGGCACTTGCGGGTGTCAGGGAGCTGCAGCACAATAGCTGGAGACTCCCGCAACTCGTGGGAGACTTGGGATGTCTGGGTTTATGCTTACAGTATCAGCGCTATATACCTTATTAAATTCTGCACTGTATGTTTGATACAGATACTCTGCAGTGAATTGCAGTTTTTTTGGCCAAGGAAGAGTGGAGTGTAAGACCACCTGCATGGACCACCTAGGTCCCAATAGTCCTTTTTTGGAATACTTATTTGTGTGTGTCCGCGGCAGGTTCTGTTGCTGTGTTGTGCTCTTCCCCCATTTGTTTCTTGTTTATTTGGTGCTGTTTCTTTTTTCTTTTATGTAATAGTAGTTTGTTTTCTTTCTTTTTTTCCCCCTAAAAACATGGTATAAAGGGGTTTATTTCCCTTGTATAATTTTTTGGTGGATGTTTAGGGTTTTTTTTCTACATTCTTTGCAAATTAACTTTATTTTATTGGACTCTCTTTTGTTGGTATCTTTATTCATGTATTCCTTTTTTTTTATGACAGCAGCAACAGCAGCTTGAATCTGTTGAAGTAACTACAACAGGCGTTCCTTATTTGCAGCAGAGCACTGCACATTAGGTGCTGTTTAGTCCACCAAAGCACCACAGTTTACAGTGCTTCATGAACAACCCACCCCCCCCCCCTTCCCCTCCATACAGCTCTTGTAATAATAAAGTAGAGAATAGGCCACCGATTATCATCATCCTGTCCGGCCAGCCTACAGAGAGGGGAAGAAGTTGCCACGCAGCTAAAATTGGGAGAGCAGCCCCTGTGTCCACAGGTCAAAGTAGTGGTCATTGACATGGTACATCATCCACAAGCAGGGCATGTTTTGTAATTTATTTCCGATGTTGGGCATGTTAAACAGCCAGAGTACATGGATGTGCTGGTGAAATGGCTAAACAAGTATTTAATTCCTCTTCTGTCACCCAGGCTCAGGCTAGCTGAATGGCATATTGTGAGTCTGAGTCCTCATCCACAGCTACTCCTGCGGTTGCCCTGACAACTGGCATGGAGTAGTCAGCTGAATTATTTCAGCACAATATAAGCCAATTTCTGAAATAGGATGCACAATAAATAATGGGCTTTGAGGTTGAGGAAGAGAGCAGAGCAAGGAGACACCAGGCAGGGAGAACCACTTGGCAGTGATGTTCCCACAATCTCAGCATACTGCCAAATTGGCTCGAGTGATGAAAAGGGAGGGGAGGATGATGAGGTTTTTGACTGTACCTAATTTCCCAATAGAGCAGAAGAGGAAAGAGAAGCAGAAGGACAATGCCAGTAAGGCAGGTTGCCATTCAGGGCAGCACACAGAGAAGTAGAGGGAGAAGTTACTGTGCTCCAATGGATGGCAGAACTTCATGGGTACAGGGCAATGTTGTCCCCCAGCCCAGTCTTGGGTCGGCGGGTGCGGCAGGTGGAATATTTGACTATAGATTTACATGGGGGGACACAATTTTTTTATTTTTGAATAAAGGACTTGTCAAAAAAGTCTCGTTTTGTTTTTTTTGTACACTTATTTGGTTAATAGGTAGGGGTACAAAACCCATTCATATGGGTTGGAGTGGGCGGGGATCTGGGGGCCCCCTTGTTAAAGGAGGATTCCAGATTCCAATAACCCCCAACCTGCAGACCCCGACAACCACAGCCCAGTGTTGTTGGGAAGAGGACCTTGTCCCCGTCAACATGGGGACAAGATGCTCTGGGGTGCCCTACTCATCCCCACCCCTTTACTGACCTGCCAGGCTGTGTGCCGGGATAAGAGTCCGGTATAGATTTTGGGGGAGACCAGCAATTGTAACTGCAAGTCATTTTAAATGTGATTTGACTCGTTTTTTTTTTTCTTTAGAAATTTAATTTTTTCTGTAGCAAGATCTATGCATGCAACAGATGTGCTACTTTACAGGCACATTAAGCGCCAGACCCCCCCCCCCCAAGCACTATATTTAAAGGAATTTTTTTTTTAATAGGCACTTTTTTTTGTCAAAGGGACACCCATTGACAGCTGGTTAATCATCGGTTTTTGGGGATGCCATGGCCAACTTCCCAGCCTTGCTCCTTAACAACCAGCTTACACTGTGCCCTGATTGGGCAAAGCTTTGCCCAGTCAGGGTGCAGCAATATGGGGTAATCATAGGGGCGAACACCCTGCAAATTCGGGTGTTCTGTAAATGGTCAAACAGGCAAATGTTCGGCCCAAACTCATGCTCGGGCTGAATTGTTCGCCCATCCCTAGTGATATACAAATATCTTAATGGGGATTCCAGAGTAGGTAGGAAACGATTAGGTCTCAGGGAGTGTAAGAGGACAAGGGGCCATGCAATGAGACTGGAAGAGAAGCAGTTTAACCTTAAGCTGCATAGGGGGTTTTCCACTGTCATGTTGGTAAGGATGTGGAACTCTCTTCCACAATTGATGGTGTCAGCAGGAAGTATAGATAGTTTAAAAAACTCTTGAACATGCATCTTAGTGAACACATTATACAGGGATATGGGAAATTATTATCTACACAAACAAAATGGGTGGGACTGTTAACACCTTTTCTGACAGGTCAAACCCAAAAGGCCTATTATGACCTTGAACCAGATGCTGCCCAGGATTATGAGATGCTTAAGACTGGGATTCTTGCACGCCTGGGCATCACCATTGTGGTTCCGAGCTGAACGGGTGCATCGGTGGTCATACTGTACTGACAAGACTCCCCAATCCCAGAAGTTTGACTTGATCCACCTCACTAGGAAGTGGCTTAATTACACTTATAATACACTTCAAGAAGGATTTTCAGAAATTGGGCCAGGATCCTCAACAGTTAGGGTGTGCTCATACATCTTCAGAAGTTTTACCTGTCCATAAGAGGCAGCATAAGGAGCAGCAAGGGAAAACACATATACTTTGTATAGCAGAATTCAAAGTTTGGTTAAAGGATTGATGCAAAGCTGAAGGTTTTGGTTATGTTAGTCATAATCCTAGCAGGTGGGCTGACATTGAGCTGTACAAAAGAGATGGTCTGCATTTAGGAGGTTTTTAGACATGCATTTAAACTGAGAAATGGGGGCAGAAATGTTATTGATGAGGAACATTTCTTCACCCCAACAGGTTAAAACAAAAGTGAGGGTTTGTGTTGCTGGGCTGATGGAGTATTCACGGCGGTGGGTTCGCGGCAAATTTTGCTTGTGCGTGAAAAGGCGGACTTTTGAAGATGTTTGCGGCGGCCATATTAGTTTACATTGGGGAGAACTTTGACCCATGACACAGCTGTCAGGTGAAACGGGACAGCCAATTGAAACATTTCAGCACATGGACATGCCCCCTACCTTATAAATAGACCAGAGCAGGTGGTCATTTCACATTCTGCTTTTTGTCAGCGTAGGGAAAGGTCTGCTGTGTTCATGAGGGAGAGATTGCCAGACACAAATAGCTCTGTTAAGATCCACAAAAGTCCTTTTCAGGGCTGGTATTTTGGAATAGGTCTACTACAGTCTCTTTTGAATTTAGGGACAGGTATCCAGTCTGTGCTTTAGGGACAGTTAGAGATCGGCAGGGACACAAATTGCTTTGTTAATGTCCACAAAAGTCATTTAAAGGGCTGGTATTTATTTGGTATAGGTGTACAATTTCTGTTCAGTTTAGAGACAGGTGTCCAGTGTGCTCTAGGGACAGATCTGCAGTGACACAAATTGCTCTGTTAATTTCCACAAAAGTCATTTAAAGGGCTGCAATTTTTTTGGTATTGGTGTGCAGTTTCTGTTCAGTTTAGGGACAGGTATCCAGTGTGCTCTAGGGACAGATCTGCAGTGACACAAATCACTCTGGTAATGTCCACAAAAGTAATTTAAAGGGCTGCAATTTTTTTGGGTATTGGTGTGCAGTGCACTATATAGGGATGTTATCCATGGTATAATATGCTTTGTAATATAGAAAGCATATTATATTGGATTTGTATTGTGCACTGTGCAGCATCGTGACTGGTGTGGTGACTGAGCCTTGCTGCAGCAATACTACAAACAGTGACAAAAGCACTTTTAATATATTATAACTAGTGTGATAGACCAGTGGCCCCCCAATACCACATATTGAAGTGAGGTGTTATCTGAGTATAATTTTCTAAGAGTGTATTTTAGCCCTGCAAAAATGTGGCCTCTTTTGCTGTGTTAACTCTGCTACACACAGTGACAACAGATACTGGCCAATTATTTGTAGAACTGGTGTAATAAACCTGTGGCCCCCTAATACCACAGATTGAAGCGGGGTGTTATCTGAGTATACGTTTACAAGTGTATTTGTGTCCTGCAACAATATTGCCTCTTTTGCTGTGTTAAGTCTGATACACACAATGCCAAACTCCCTGGCCAATTTTTTGAACAACTGGTGTGATAAACCAGTGCCCCCCCAATACCACATATTGAAGTGGGGTGTTATCTGAGTATACTTTCATAAGTGTATTTGTGTCCTGCAACAATATTGCCTCTTTTGCTGTGTTAACTCTGATACACACAGTGCCAAACTCCCTGGCCAATTATTTGTAGAACTGGTGTGATAAAACTGTGCCCCCCCCAATATCACATATTGAAGTGGGGTGTTATTTAACAGTATACTTTTCTAAGATTGTATTTTAGTCCTGCAAAAATGTGGCCTCTTTTGCTGTGTTAACTGTGCTACACACAGTGACAACAGTTACTGGCCAATTATTTGTAGACCTGGTGTGATAAACCTGTTGCCCCCAATAGCACAGATTGAAGCGGGGTGTTATATACCTTTTTCCAGATATACTGTGATTCTCTAGAGACTTTTGTCACAGGGTAATTTAAAAACATGACAGGCAGAGGAAGAGGCAGACACTTACGCAGGGGTAGGGCAGGAGCAGTAGGCCAGAGCCAAAGTGTGAAGTTTCAGAAGGCGCATTCGACTACGTTAAAGGAAACACCAGACTTGGTTTAATGGCTCACTCAGCCTTCCTCTCTGCACCCTCCTCATCCTCTCTATCTGCACTCTCTTCACTCTCTGCTGTGTGCACCCCCAAAGACACCACCACAAACACCACCATCACCACCACCACATACCCTCCGCTTGAGTCACTGGAATTATTTTCCAATCCATCACAAAACATTTGCGATGCACAGCCATTGTTGGCATCGGATCAGGAAGAGGAGGTAGCAACAGCTGCCACTCAGCAGTCTGACGACAGTACCCAGGTCAGCCCAAGGAGGTTGGTCCCGCTCTTGCTGCCTACTCCGAGATCTCGATTGTTAGTGGTGGGGAAGGTGACATGGATGATGACGTGTCTATGGACGTCACGTGGGTGGCCACAAGAGAGGAAGAGGAGGGGAGTTCAGAGGGAGAGACGGACCGGCAGATAGGAAGGAGAGGCAGGCAGAACTTGCATTGAACAAGAGGTACAAAGCAGACTGAAAATGTATCAGGAGCGAGCCATTAACCATGTACAGTCACATCTGGCGCTCCCAGGACGCTGGCAAATTGCTCCCCAGTGTGGGCTTTTTTTTATGTGTCCATTGCTGACAACAGTGTTGCCATCTGCAGCCTTTGCAGTCAATGCATAAGTCACGGTAAGCCCAACACTCACCTAGGGGCAACCGCCTTAAGAAGGCACCTGAACTCCCATCACCGAGCCTGGTGGGAGCAACACCGTCAGAACCCACAAAGCCACACTCCAGGCTCTCACCATCCAGCCTCTTCTCCTCCTTCTTCTCTCTTCTCACATTTGTCCTCCACTCCACCTTCCATGATGCCATCGTCACGTTGTTCTGGAAAAAGGCAGGCTTCTGTGGCCCAAATTTTGGAGCGGAAAAAAATGATGACGCCGGATAACCCTCTTGCCCAACGTTTGACTGCTGGCTTGTTGGAGTTGATAGCCTGCCAACTACTGCCATATCAACTGGTGGACAAGGAAGGCCTTTCGTAAATTTGTGGCCATTGGAACACCACAATGGAAGGTCCCAGGCAGGAAATATTTCTCGCAGAAGGGCATTCCAGAGCTGTATGGCCATGTTCAGCAGCAAGTGAATATATCTCTGGCAGAGAGTGTTGGTGCCAAGATACATCTGACCACAGACACATGGTCTAGCAAACACGGGCAGGGAAGGTATATCACTTTTACTACCTACTGGGTCAACCTTCTGATGGCCGTCAAGCATGTAACCCATGGCACCCGTTTAGATTTGGTTGTACCGCCACGGATTGCATGCAGGTCTGCCTCTTCTTCTCCTCCTCCTCCATCCTCCCTCTCCTCCTCGGTTGACTCCTCCTTTTCCGCTGCTACCGTCTCTTCCGCTGCCCTGCCCAAGATCCCCAGAACCTATTCCACATGCCAGGTGAGACATTCCCATGCTGTGCTGCGTCTGTTGTGCCTGGAAGCCAAGAGCCAGACTGGTCCTGCACTCCTTTCAGCTTTGCGTTCACAGGCAGATCAGTGGCTGACCCTGCTGAATTTGACAGTTGGTAAAGTGGTGTGCGACAACGGTGCCAATCTGCTGAGCATGCTGAAACAGGGCAAAATAACACACGTGCCATGCATGGCACATGTCCTGAAATTGGTGGTGCAGCGATTCGTTGCCAAATACCCTGGGGTCCAGGACATCTTGCGGCAGGCCAGGAATATCTCGGGCCATTTCAGAAGATCTTACGCAGCCATGGCTCACCTTGCTGACATTCAGCAGCGACACAACCTGCCCGTCAGGCGTCTTATTTGTGACTGCCCGACGTGATGGAACTCAACATTGCATATGCTTGATAGGCTGCTCCAGCAGAAACGTGCAGTTAACGACTACCTGTACAAACTCTGCGGCAGGACAGGTTCTGGGGAGCTTGGGTTTTTTTCACCTCGCCAGTGGCTGCTCATGCGGGATGCATGCAGACTTTCGATGAGATCACCAAACTGGTCAGTCACGGCCAGGGCGCCATCAATGACACCGTACCTTACGCCTTCTTTCTGGAGCGTGCATTGCGTCATGTCATTGATCAAGCCATCGAGGAGCAGGAGAAGGAAGATGAGGAAGTCGCGATGTTGGATGAATTCCCAGTGGGTGCTACTCCATCTGAGACAAGTCAACAGCAGGAGTCTGAAGAGGAGTCAAAGGAGGATGGTGCTGGGGGGGGGGGTGAGGAGCAAGAAGAGCATGCTTTAAACCTTTCTGGAATCACTGGTGTTATCCGTGGATGGGGGGAGGAGAACGAGGACGACATTATCCTGGATGATGAGCTTGAAGCAGGCCACTACACCACTTCCAGTTTAGTGCAAATGAGGGCCTTCATGCTCCAGTGTTTTAAGCGCAACCCCCGTATAAAAAGCATAAAGGCCAAGGACCAGTACTGGGTGGCAACGTACTTAGACCCCCGGTACAAACAAAAAATGGTGGAAATGTTACCACAATCACAGATGGCGGTCAGAATGCAGCACTTCCAGGCTTCGGGAAATGCTGCATTCTGCTTTTGCGTGCTGCGGGTAACAATCCAACAGCGCCTTCAAGAAGAGGGCGGTTTGAAGATGTCTTGGTCACTTCAGATATGAGATCCTTCTTTCAGCCGAACCATCGACAGCTGTACTCCGGATCAAGCATGAGGGAACGCCTAGACAGACAGGTGTCCGACTACATCGGGTTAACGGCCGATGTGGACGCTCTGAGGAGTGATGAACCCCTGGACTACTGAGTGTGCAGGCTTGACCTCTGGCCAGAGCTTGCACAATTTGCAATGGAAATGCTGGCTTGTCCCCGTCCAGTGTCCTGTCCGAAATGACGTTCAGCGCAGCAGGGGGGATCATGACCGATATGCGCACTCGCCTAGCTCATGACAGTGTAGACTACCTCACATTTATAAAAATGAATGAGGCATGGATCTCTGAGGAATTCACATGTGACCAGTAGACCATGTTTCATTGAAATTCCTCATGCTAGGCCACAAATATCCACCAGACCGCCATCCACCCACAACAATTCCTGGTCCTTGTCTTCGCTAAATACAGTGGCATAAAAGGCATTTCATGTCCATTGAATGGCAAATTTTTGGGGCCTTTCAGGGCCGACAATTATTTTTTGTCAATGCCTAATGTACCTTCAGCCACAGAATACAACATTCTTAGCTGTCAGGTAAACCCATATGGGCTAATTTTTGGGGCCTATACTGGCCGACACTAACTTCTGTATCCTGTGAATGCCTAATATACCTCCAGCCACCAAATACTCTGTTCTTAGCTGTCAGGTAAACCCATGTGGGCTAAATTTTGAGGCCAATACTGGCCGACACTTAATTCTGTATCCTGTGAATGCCTAATGTACCTTCAGCCACAGAATACAACGTTCTTAGCTGTCAGGTAAACGCATGTGGGCTAATTTTTGGGGCCTGGAATGGCTGACACTTACTTCTTTATCCTGTGAATGCCTAATTTTTCAGACTGGAATTGAAGATCAATGGGTCTGTAAAGGTTCCGCCATATTGTGGAATGGATGCGGACCCATTTTACAGATGTGTGAATGGACCGTATATGTATTTGACATGTATTTACCGGCTGCTGTCAGTTCTGGCTGATTTATAAAAAAAATAAAATAATTTTTTGCTGTAAAAAAAAAAAAAAAAGATTTTAGGGCAACTTTTCCAATTGCAATACTTTTGTTATGACAATGTCCATGTGCTGGGACTATTTGTGCACAGCTAGTACATCTTTTGTGGCAGCAAATATGACCTAAAGGTTTTTAAAGTTCGCCTCCCATTAAAGTCAATGGGGCCTACCGCAAACTTGCAGTTCGCGGACTTTTGAGAAAATTTGCGGCTGACGTTCGTCCATTACAATGTACTAATGCTCATAGTTTAGGCAGCAAGCTTTCTAAACTGACAGCTCTTATGTCGAGGGACAACTTCTAACTTGTACAAGCAATAGCAAGTTAGGAAATCATATTGGTTCTATTAATGACAGTTTATTTTCAGGATTTATGGAAAGAGGTAGAAAAGCGGTTCAGTTAAAGAATAATAAGGCAATAGGTCCTGATGGTATTCATCTCAGAGTTCTAAGAGAACTTCGGGGTATAGACCATTAGCAAATCTCTTTATGACCAGGCCATTTTTTGCAATACAGCACTGCATTACTTTAACTGACAATTGTGCAAGAATGCAATGCTGTACCCAAATAAAATATATATAATTGTTTGCACACAAATAGATTTATTTTGGTCGTATTGTGTTTTTTATTTTTTGCACTATAAACAAAAACTACTGACAATTTTGAACAAAAAAAAAAACAATATTTTTTTTTTTTATTTATGTTTATACTAGTAATGGTGGTGATCAGTGACTTAAAGCGGGACTGTGATATTGTGGTGGACAATCAGACACTAACTGATGCTTTTGACATTTTGTAGGAACCAGTGACATTAATACAGTGATAAATGCTAAAAATATGCATTGCTACTGTACTAATGACCCTGACTAGGAAGGGGTTTAACATTTAGGACAATTAAAGGGTTAACTGTGTGCCTAGCCAGTGTTTTACTGTACTGTGTGTGCTGCTTTTTGTCAGGGAACTGATGGATTTTATTTTCATCTTGGCAAGGACACAAAATCCACCCCCCCCCCCCTATCAGAATGGAGATCTGCCTTGTTTATATAGGCAGATTTCTGTTCTGTGTCTCAGCCTGATGAACAGTAGGTGCCTGCAGACATCCAGTGCCCAGCACCCGCAGATCAGCTTCTGCTTTAAGTAATGACAGCAGAAGCAAGCTGCCAGTGGCACACGCCCCCTAGGTTGAAGTGCAGAGTCATATATATCTATATATATATATATATATATATATATATATATATATATATATATAGATAGATATATATAGATAGATATATCTATATATATATATCACTAGATATATAGATATATAGATATATAGATATATATCTATATTATATCTATATATATATAGATATATATATATAGATATATACTTGATTCTGCACAAGAGGGCCATCCTGTAGCAGTAAATGTGTTATGGGGCAGTCCTTAAGCGGTTTAATCAATCTCTTGTAGCAGGAGAAGTTCCCCATGACTGGTGGACAGCTAATATTGTACCTATCCACAGGAAATGCAGCAAGGTAGATGCTAACAATGCCAGGTTATTGAGTTTAACATCAGTTGTAGTCAAGTTAATAAAAACATTCCTGAAAAGAAGAATCTCTGATCACTTAAAAACATACAACTTGCTGGACCCAAAGCAGCAGGGCTTTACTGAGGAAGATCATACCAGACTAATCTGATTACATTTTTTAACTATATCACCAATGTTTTAGACCAGGGTTGTGCTGTGGACATAGCCTTTTTTTGTATTTCTTTAAGGCATTTATTACAGTTCCACGTACTGATCTAATACAAAAGTGGTGTAAGCTCGGAACCATTTGGTGATTCAGTGGATATGCAGTTGGCTAAAGGATAAATACTACAGCAAGGTTGTAATTGGGGTTCATTCGGAACAGAGACTTGTCACTAGTGGTGTACCACAAGGCTTTATACTAGACAAAGGTCTATCTAATCTATATGTACTGTAAGTGATATAACCAAAGGGTTGTTGGGTAAGGTATGTACTGTATGTCTTTTTACTGATGATACAAAGGTGTCCAATAGGGTTGATAACCCTTGAGGTGTCTGTAACATGGAACATGATTTGACAGTGCTGGAAGATTGATCGAAGCAGTTAAAACTGCAGTTCAATGTTTATAAATGCAAAATAATACACCTAGAGAAAAATAATCCCTTGACAACATTGGGTGTACAGTGTTGGTCAGCACTACAGAGAAAAAAGAAAAAAACTATTTGGGGTTTCTTATTCTCAGATAATTGCAAAACGAGCAAACAGTGTTGCCAGGCAGTGGAAAAGGTGATTCTGCCTACCAATTAAAATTGTGGAGTGGCCCACGTTGATTAAAATGGACTTGATGCGGATGCTACAAAATAGAAGCTTCAGTGTCTTTTGGACAAAAAAATTATATATGTCGCTAATACCAGCTTCTGCTACTTCTTCTGGCCTACTCTAGTACTCCAGCACTGTAAAGGTGCCACACAATGTTTTCACAGATGGACCTTAGCTGCCACATTTTTTTTCTTTTTCTTTTCAGTAGTTTTTATTTAGGGTTTCATCGAGTACAAGTATCAGCATGAAGATAAGTGCGGACGCAGCTGCCAAAACTGTACAGTGACAGTGATATCACAAGGCATTACATATCTTAGTCATTCTGAAATCAAGTACAGAAATTTTAAGAACAAAGACAACATGTAACATGAACATATACAGAATGGTCACAGGATGTAGCTAGCTAGTGCTGTGCAAGTGTTCAATACCTCTTAGCAGCATGGGATGAGTCACCTGGTGGAATATGTAGATATCCTAAATAATGGAACTTTGGTTTAAAGTTTTTCAGATTTGGGATCATACCGATCAAGCCATTGCTTCCAGACCTTGTCAAAGGCTAGGAGTGTGTCTGATTGTATCGCTATTGCTCTTTCATAGGAATAGTGCAGATGTGTTGTATTCACAGCTTCTGAAGGATTAGGAGTGACATCTTTTTTCCAGTGCCATGTAATAGTCAGCCTTGCAGACAGTAGAAGGCTAGCTACTACACTACAATATGTGACTGGAAATGGGTCCAGTCCTACATTCAGGACAGCTAAGTCAGACCCCTTGCTAATAAAGTCAATGCCCTGCGTGCCAACGTAACACGTACAGAGGGTCGGAGCCTAGCTGCCAACGTTGCATTCTCTCTCTCTCTTCACAAACCGCTGTTATACTCGCACAGTTTACTGCTGGTTCCTGTAAGTAGATATATGGAATAAATTGCTTTTACCTTAACACAACATAGAGCATTGGATCACTTGTGTTCTATTTCTTTCCCCACCTGGTCTTTCTTATATGGGTATTTGAGCCACTGGATCCCAGACATTCTTCCTGTGTTATCCTGCTGAGCATTCATTACCCCTGTGGGGGACTGCTATATCTGACCTTGGGTGACTCCTGGGTCAGATACTAAGGTGAGAGGCTTGGATTTGTGGTGGTGGAGCACATTCACGAAGGTGGTTTGCCTTTGAGAATACAGCATCACTTTATCGCATTGGACCACCTCTCTTTTTTTTTTTCCTTTGATTTACACTTATGGGATATTTGAGTTTGTGGATATAACATTGCTTTATCACATGGACTGTTTTTTTCTCATTTGATTTACGCTTATGGGATTATTTGGATTGTATTTTTTTAGGATTTGATATTTAATTGGCACTTATATATGATCTAGTGCAGCACATTTTTTTATTTTATAAGTCAGGGGTAGGGGCAGTTAGGACTCCAAAAATTTCTGACAGAATCTGAAAGATTTTCTGCCAGAAAATACAAATACTTTTGCATGACCACAGGATATGATATAGGTTACCCATGAGGCCACAACCTCTCCAGCAAAGAGAAGTACAGTGGGGATAAAACATTGCCAGTTTATATGGGGTTAGATACCATCTCACATTTATTTTCAAAGCCAACTCCCAGTGAGTAACACAATGTGTGGTGCTATATGGGGATTGTATTGCTTTTTGCTATTGGTGGTCAGAGAAAACGGTGTTTAGGTCTGATTCCCATTTAACCATGGAGGTGTTTTTAACAAAGGTAAGTTTGTCATGCAGTAGATTTTACACTAGAGAGATACCTATTTGGGATCCTTTCTTTGACTGCAGGAAATTCCAAAATTTAGGATGAGGAGTTACTGTGGGAGGTGGCATAGAGAGCAAAAAATGTCCTATGGGTACTAATGTGAAATAAGCTGTGCGCAACAGCTTAAGCTTTTGTAAAAGAATCTCAGGGTCTCCAGGTTCACCATCAACTAGGAGATCCTCAACATATTGGATATATTGTTGTATCCCACGTAAATAAGGGAGGTTTGGAATAGGTAGTTGGAGAGTGGTAATGGGTAAACATACTTTTCCAGCATGCTAGGGTCTATGGGCATTATGGGGTAGAGCTCTCCACACTAAAACAGATAGTGATGGACGAACATCGGCCGGGGCGGTTCGCGAACGTCAGCCGCACATTTTCTCAAATGTCCGCGAACCGCAAGTTCGCAGCGGACCCGATTGGCTTTAATGGGAGGCGAACTTTTAAAACCTTTAGGTCATATTTGCTGCTACAAAATACTTACTAGCTGTGCACAAATAGTCCCACCACATGGACAATGTCATAACAGAAGTATTGCAATTGGAAAAGTTGCCCTAAAATGTATTATTTTTTATTTACAGCAAAATAAATTTATTTTTCTTCCCCAAATCAGCCAGAACTGACAGCAGCCGGTAAATACATGTCAAATACATATAGGGTCCATTTACACATCTGTAAAATGGGTCCGCATCCATTCCACAATTTGGCGGAACCTTTACAGACCCATTGATTTTCAATTCCAGTCTGAAAAATTAGGCATTCACAGGATGAAGAAGTAAGTGTCGACCATTCCAGGCCCCAAAACTTAGCCCACATGCATTAACCTGACAGCTAAGAACGTTGTATTCTGTGGCTGGAGGTACATTAGGCATTCACAGGATACAGAAGTAAGTGTCGGCCAGTATTGGCCACAAAAATTAGCCCACATGGGTTTACCTGACAGCTAAGAACATTGTATTCTGTGGCTGAAGGTACATTAGGCATTCACAGGATAAATAAGTAAGTGTCGGTCATGAAAGGCCCCAAAAATTAGCCTACATGGCCTTACCTGACAGCTAAGAATGTTGTATTCTGTGGCTGAAAGTACATTAGGCATTTACAGGATACAGAAGTAAGTGTCGGCCAGTATAGGCCCCAAAAATGAGCCCACATGGGATTACGTGACAGATAAGAACATAGTATTTGGTGGCTGGAGGTACATTAGGCATTCACAGGATAAAGAAGTAAGTGTCAGCCAGTATAGGCCCCAAAAATGAGCCCACATGGGTTTACCTGACAGCTAAGAACATTGTATTCTGTGGCTGAAGGTACATTAGGCATTCACAGGATAAATAAGTAAGTGTCGGTCATGAAAGGCCCCAAAAATTAGCCTACATGGCTTTACCTGACAGCTAAGAATGTTGTATTCTGTGGCTGAAAGTACATTAGGCATTCACAGGATACAGAAGTAAGTGTCGGCCAGTATAGGCCCCAAAAATGAGCCCACATGGGATTACGTGACAGATAAGAACATAGTATTTGGTGGCTGGAGGTACATTAGGCATTCACAGGATAAAGAAGTAAGTGTCGGCCAGTATAGGCCCCAAAAATGAGCCCACATTGGTTTACCTGACAGCTAACAATGTTGTATTCTGTGGCTGAAGGTACATTAGGCATTCACAGGATACAGAAGTAGGTGTCGGCCAGTATAGGCCCCAAAAATGAGCCCACATGGGTTTACCTGACAGCTAAGAACGTAGTATTTGGTTGCTGGAGGTACATTAGGCATTCACAGGATAAAGAAGTAAGTGTCGGCCAGTATAGGCCCCAAAAATTAGCCCACATGGGTTTATCTGACAGCTAAGAATGCAGTATTCTTTGGCTGAAGGTTCATTAGGCATTGACAGAAAAAATAATTGTCGGCCATGAAAGGCCCCAAAAATTGGAATCCAATGGACATGAAATGCCTTTTATGCCTCTGTATTTAGCGAAGACAAGGACCAGGAATTGTTGTGGGTGGATGGCGGTCTGGCGGATATTTGTGGCCTGTCATGAGGAATTTCAATGAAACATGGTCTACTGGTCACATGTGTTGAATTCCTCAGAGATCCATGCCTCATTCATTTTTATAAATGTGAGGTAGTCTACACTGTCATGAGCTAGATGAGTGTGCTTATCGGCCACAATCCCCCCTGCTGCGCTGAGCATCCTTTTGGACAGGGCACTGAATGGGGGGCAAGCCAACAGTTCCATTGCAAATTGTGCAAGCTCTGGCCAGAGGTCAAGCCTGCCCACCCAGTAGTCCAGGGGTTCATCACTCCTCAGAGCGTCCATATCGGCTGTTAACCCGATGTAGTCAGACACCTGTCAGTCTAGGCGTTCCCTGATGCTGGATCCGGAGTACAGCTGTCGATGGTTCGGCTGAAAGAAGGATCACATATCTGAAGTGACCAAGACATCTTCAAACCGCCCTTTTCTTGCAGGCACTGTTGGATTGCTACCCCCAAGCATGAAGGCCCAAATTCACACCAAACTGGAAGTGGTGTAGGGGCCAAGCTCCAGTTCATCTTCCAGGATAATGTCGTCCTCGTTCTCCTCCCCCCATCCACGGATAACACCAGGGATCCCAGAAAGGTTTAAAGCATGCTCTTCTTGCTCCTCCTCATCCGCCCCGGCACCATCCTCCTCTGACTTATCTTCAGACTCCTGTTGTTGACTTGTTTCAGATGGAGTAGCGCCCACTGGGAATTCATCCAACATTGCGACTTCCTCATCTTCCTGCTCCTGCTCCTCGACGGCATTATTAATGACACAATGCAATGCACGCTCCAGAAAGAAGGCGTAAGGTATGATGTCACTGATGGCGCCCTGGCCGTGACTGACCAGTTTGGTGATCTCATCGAATGGCCGCAGAAGTCTGCATGCGTCCCGCATGAGCAGCCACTGGCGAGTTGAAAAAAACCCAAGCTCCCCAAAACCTGTCCTGCCGCAGAGTTCATACAGGTAGTCGTTAACTGCACGTTTCTGCTGGAGCAGCCTATCAAGCATATGCAACGTAGAGTTCCATCGCGTCAGGCAGTCACAAATAAGATGCCTGATGGGCAGGTTGTGTCGCCGCTGAATGTCAGCAAGGCGAGCCATGGCTGTGTAAGATCTTCTGAAATGGCCAGAGATTTTCCTGGCCTGCCGCAAGATGTCCTGGACCCCAGGGTATTTGCCAACGAATCGCTGCACCACCAAGTTCAGGATATGTGCAATGCATGGCACGTGTGTTATTTTGCCCTGTTTCAGCGCTCTCAGCAGATTGGCACCGCTGTCGCACACCATGTTACCAACTGTCAAATTCAGCGGTGTCAGCCACTGATCTGCCTGTGAACGCAAAGCTGAAAGGAGTGCAGGACTAGTGTGGCTCTTGGCTTCCAGGCACAACAGACACAGCACAGCATGGCAACGTCTCACCTGGCATGTGGAATAGGTTCTTGGGATCTTGGGTGGTGCAGCGGAAGAGACGGTAGCAGCTGAAAAGGAGGAGTCAGTCGAGGAGGAAAGGGAGGATGGAGGAGACGGAGGAGGAGAAGAAGAGGCAAGCCTGCATGCAATCCGTGGCGGTACAACCAAATCTACACGGGAGCCACGGGTTACATGCTTGATGGCCATCAGAAGGTTCACCCAGTGGGCAGTAAAAGTGATATACCTTCCCTGGCCGTGTTTGCTAGACCATGTGTCTGTGGTCAGATGTATCTTGGCACCAACACTGTGTGCCAGAGATATATTCACTTGCCGCTGAACATGGCCATACAGCTCTGGAATGCCCTTCTGCCAGAAATATTCCCTGCCTGGGACCTTCCATTGTGGTGTTCCAATGGCCACAAATTTACGAAAGGCCTTCCTTGTCCACCATATGATATGGCAGTAGTTGGCAGGCTATCAGTTCCGACAAGCCAGCAGTCAAACGTTGGGCAAGAGGGTTATCCGGCATCATCATTTTTTTCCGCTCCAAAATCTGGCCCACAGAAGCCTGCCTTTTTCCAGAACAACGTGAGAACTGCATCATGGAAGGTGGAGTGGAGGACAATTGTGAGGAGAGAGGAGAAGGAGAAGAGGCTGGACGGTGAGAGTCTGGAGTGTGGCTTTGTGGGTTCTGACGGTGTTGCTCCCACTGGGCTCGGTGATGGGTGTTCAGGTGCCTTCTTAAGGTGGTCATCCCTAGGTGAGTGTTGGGCTTACCGCAACTTATGCGTTGACTGCAAAGGCTGCAGATGGCAACACTGTTGTCAGCAACGGGCACATCGCAAATGTCTTGTGATGGATCGGACAATAATTCCAGTGACTCAAGCGGAGGGTATATAGTGGTGGTGGTGGTGGTGATGTTTGTGGTGGTGTCTTTGGGGTGCACACTACAGAGAGTGAAGAGGGTGCAGATAGAGAGGATGAGGAGGGTGCAGAAGATGAAGGCTGAGTGAGCCACTCAACCAAGTCTTGTGCGTTCTTTGACGTAATCGAACGCATCTTCTGAAACTTCACACTTTGGCTCCCGCCTACTGCTCCTGCCCCTACCACCCTACCATTGCGGAAGGGCCTGCCTCTTCCTCTGCCTGTCATTTTTTAAATTACCCTGTGACAAAAGTCTGTAGAGAATCACAGTATATCTGGATAAAGGTATATAACACCCCGCTTCAATCTGTGGTATTGGGGGGCCACAGGTTTATCACACCAGTTCAACAAATAATTGGCCAGTAACTGTTGTTGTGTAGCACAGTTAACACAGCAAAAGAGGCCACATTTTTGCAGGACTAAAATACACTCTTAGAAAAGTATACTATTAAATAACAGCCCACTTCAATATGTGGTATTGGGGGGGGGGCACTGGTTTATCACACCAGTTGTTCAAAAAATTGGCCAGTGGAGTGGGGGCGTGGCGTACGGCGCTGGAGATGGCCGCATAGTCCTGCAGCTCCATCGGCCACTCGAGACTACAGCCTTCACTGACACCACGGAACGACCCTCTCACCTCCATCTACCTCCTGGTAGTGTGCCCGATGGCGAAGGGCAAGAAGGGTGCCCACAAGTACGCTCGGATGGACGGATTTCTTATATCCAGCGCCGCCGGTCTCAAGCATCATGGCGCCGGTCCGCCTCAGCAACAAAGGCCTCCACGGGAGCGATCTCGCAGCCTGCCAGGGGATGGATCTCTGCCGCTCAGGCAAGTAGCAAATCCCGATAGCGGGAACTCCTCGGGCTCCTCTACCCCGCCATCCCCGACTTTCAATAGCCCTGCTAAACAAAAACAACGCCGGGGCCCCTCTCCCCCTGAGAGCTACGGCGGGGCACACATGGATATGTCTGCTGCTCCTGCTCAATCCCAGACCCAGCCTGCAGCTATGGCCAATCCCTTTGCAGCCTTCCCGGAGGGAGATCAGCAGGTGTCAGCTTCCCTGCTGAAGGACATGATGAGATCCCTGTGGACCTCCTTGCACGCCGACATGGTGCAGGGAATGTCCCAGACACGGCGTGAGGTCCGCCATCTTGGGGAGCGGGTGGATACTGTGGAGGCCTCCATAGAGAAGTGCTCACTTTCCCTTAACACCTTGGTGGCTGCCCATAATAACCATTCTGAGGAAATCTCCTGGCTGAAGGACAAAGTTGCGGACCTGGAGGACAGGTCTCGCAGGAACAACTTGAAGCTAAGGGGTGTCCCTGAATCTGTGCTTCTGCAAAACTTGGAAAAAATGGCCAAGACCCTTTTTATTGCATTGGTGCCGTCTCTCTCTGCAGCTGAGCTTGAGATAGACAGGATACACAGGATACCCAAGCCCAGCTTTATTGCCCAGGATCTACCTCGGGATGTACTGCTTCGTGTCCATTTTTTTCAGACTAAAGATAAGGTGCTTATGGCATCCAGGAAATTGCAGTCCCTGCCGGGAGAGTACCCTCAACTCCAGATCCTTCCCGACTTGTCCAGGCACACCCTGCAGAAGCGTAGGAACCTGGCTACGGTGACTAAGGCCCTCCGGAATCACCAAATCCCACACAAGTGGAAGCATCCGGCTTTCCTGTCCATAACCCACAATGGGTCTACAGTTTCTATCTCTACCATGGAGGAAGGTCTGGCTCTGCTGCGACGGTGGAACATCATTCCGGAGTCGCCCCCTCGACCCTCTACGGCTCCCTCACCGACGCCCGTCTCCAGTGATTGGCAAGTAGCATCACGCAAACATTCCAACTCAGTGCAACGCTCATTAGGAGGTGAGATTGTCTTCCCACAGTCTCCAATTTAGTCTCAGGACTAGGATGACCCTAATCCTTCTGGCCCCTCGTTACCTGTTGCACGCTCCTCCTGCTTTCGGAACTTTTTTATGGTTCGGGCTCCGCCCGAGGCCCCTGTTCCTTTCCCTTCCTCCCCATGTTCCTGTTCCGACGTTGGATTGTTTTTTGCTTATTTGTTCACCTCGTTGACTCCAGTGCTCCTCATCATGCTGCACCCTGAACTCTGTTACTTTGCTTTCGTTCAGCTTGACCATTCCCCCCTAAGCCACCCGCCATGACCATTAAAATGCTCTCTCTGAATGTCAACGGATTGAATCACCCTGTCAAACGCCACTCCTTGTGGACTGAACTGTGCACCAGTCGAGCTGATGTTGTTGCCCTACAGGAGACTCATTTTAAAGCCACCCAGCCGCCGCGATTCTCCCATAGGAACTTTCCACATCTTTTTCTTGCCAACGCTCCGGAGAAGAAGCGAGGAGTCTTGGTGGCGATCAGGGACACTGTGGCCTTTACCCTTAAGGACCAGACCTGCGACCCAGATGGCCGCTTCCTGATCCTGAAAAGGGACTTCAACTCTCTTCCTATGACTCTTGTGGTATTGTATGCTCCAAATAGTCATCAGAAAAGGTTTCTCTTGAGGCTGCTTCGGCAGGTGACTGCTAATGTGTATGGTAATCTGGTACTGTGTGGAGATTTTAATACGGTGGTCGACCCAGGGCTTGACACCTCGGTGCCCGCCCGGGGGCGACAATTTTCTTTACAATCCCTCCTCCACAGGGAACAACTCTACGATGTCTGGAGGTGCCAGCATGGCTCGGAAAGAGACTACTCCCACTACTCCTCCAGGCATCGTTCCTATGCACGTATTGACATGTTTTTAAAGGATCTCCCTTTACTGGGTAAGGTCTCCTCCTCAGCTGTCAGAAGCATCACATGGTCTGACCATGCGGCTGTGGAGATGGTTCTGGAGGAGGGCGGACCCAGGGAACGGACTTCCATCTGGCGATGTGACACCAAAGTCCTCCAGGACACAAGGACAGGCAAGATTATAGGGAATCAATTGTTGGAGTACTTCCATATAAACGCTCCTTCGGTTTCGGATCCTTGGTCACTGTGGGGGGCGCATAAGGCTTTCATTCGTGGGGTGTGCATCCAGCAAACGGCCAGATTGCGCAGGGCTTACAACCAAAGGTTAACGGATCTCCTTGAGGAAATTAAGGAGTTGGAGACCATCCACAAACGAGCCCCTACCGACACAGTGACTAGGGATCTGACCCGTAAGCGTGAGTCCCTTAAATCCCACCTCCTGGAACGCTATGATCGCCACCTCAAAAGTCTTAGACTTCGCTACTATGCTCATGCTAACAGGGCGGGTAAGGTTCTGGCGTCCCGGGTCAAACAACGGCGGGCGTCTGCCCGCATTTCCCACCTAACGCACCATGCCTCTAAAGCTAACCTCACGCACCCAAAAGACATCGCAAATGAGTTTGCGACGTTCTATGGTTCTCTTTATAACCTGTCCCAAGACCCCTCCACCACCCAACCCAGTGTTGAGGCCATCCAGAGCTTTCTGTCCAAGCTCTCTCTCCCCTCCCTATCTGAAACCCAACTCAGTACCCTGTCGGCTCCGATATCTGTATCGGAGGTGTCCAGGGTGATCCAATCCCTTCCTACTGGCAAGTCTCCGGGCCCGGATGGATTAGGCAACGACTACTATAAACTTCACAACCATACCCTTAGCCCGTTCCTTGCTCGGGTCTTCAATAAGGCGATGTCGACATCCACCTTCCCTCGGGAAATGTTGGATGCCTACATCACTACCATCCCCAAGCCTGGGAAGGATCCTAGCCTCCCAGCTAATTACAGGCCCATTTCCCTTCTGAATAGCGACACCAAAATATATGCTAAAATCTTGGCCGCCCGCTTACAGACCGTCCTCCCGCACCTAATCAAACATGATCAAATGGGGTTTATGCCAGGCAGACAGACGTCGGATGCCACTAGGCGTATTATTGACCTGGTGCATCTGGCCGAGAGTTCCCATACCCCTTCTCTGCTCCTCACATTGGATGCAGAGAAGGCGTTTGATAGAGTGAATTGGCTCTATATGAGGATGAACTTAGAGAAGTTCGGCTTCTCGGGGGGCATCTTGTCTGCTCTGTTGGCTCTCTATTCATCCCCTTCGGCCCAGGTTCTCGCCTCGGGCGTTGCCTCGGCCCCGTTCGTCATCTCCAATGGCACCCGCCAGGGTTGTCCTCTCTCTCCAGCGATTTTCAATCTGATGATTGAACCGCTGGCGGAGGCCATTCGTTCTGACAACGGGGTCGAGGGGTTCCGAGTGGGTGACACCGTCCACAAGGTTAACCTGTTTGCGGATGATGTTGTGGTTGTCCTGACAAACCCGGTCCGGTCCCTACCGGCGGTACACAAGATACTACTGGCCTTTGGGGAGATTTCCTACCACAAGGCCAACGCATCTAAATCCCTAATACTCAACATGGGAATTGACACGAAGGTAGCCGCCCTCCTTCAACTGAAATATCCCTACCCATGGACAGGGGAGCAAATCCCTTATCTGGGGGTGAGAGTTACCCCGAGTATAGCTAGACTCCTTCCTGCTAACCTAGACCCCTTGCTTAAGAAAATCAATAAAGAGATGGGGGACATGGCTAAGACTGACATTTCCTGGGGCGGTCGGATGGCCGCCTATAAGATGATGATCCTGCCACAAATACTCTATATCTTTAGGGCGATTCCCATCCCCTTCCCCAGGAAATACATGATTGCCCTGTCTTGTAGCTTACGCAACTTTATCTGGTACGGTAAGAGGGCCAGAGTCTCTACATCCCTGTTAATCCAGCCCAAGACTTTGGGAGGTGCCAAACTCCCAGATCTCTCGACGTATTACTGGTCAACTAGATTGGACCAACTGAGGGCTTGGTTTGACCCTGGGAACTGCTTCCCTTGGAAGTCTCTGGAGGGTCACATGGCGCCTATCAAAGACCTTCGGTTGTTGCTCTTGAGTGACCTTTGGATACGCTGGCCGCTATCTGGGCTCCCCCCGACGTTGCGGGAGGCCCTACTTTCTTGGAGGAGGTTGGGGGACGCATGCGTGGGCGAAGATGGGGTGGCTCCCCACTCCTCTTCATCCTTGCCTGTGACTGTGTTATACGCACATATACCCTCTCTGTCAGTGTCCCGTTTGTTGAACCTAGGCATCTCCGAACTTTCCCATTTTTATGCCGATGGTGACTTGTTGACCCCCCAGATGATGATGCACTGCTTCAGAGTGCCCCCTTCCCTCTTTCTTACAGTTCTGCAGATATGTAGCTTCCTCAGGAAGCACCCCCTGCAGACCGTAAAAATCCCTATGAAAGCATGGGCGTTTTACCACTCCTCATTAAAAAAGGCCAAGGGCATCTCTCTGTTTTATGATCTGCTCCTGCGCAGGCCGGACCCTCCGGTCTCCGTCTCTATGCAGAGATGGGAGAGAGATCTCGCTATTACCGTCACCCCGAAACAATGGTCCAGGGCCCTCACCTCGACTTACCAATACTCCCACTGTACTTCGCATTGGGAGATGATGTTGAAAATTGTTAATAGGTGGTATTATACCCCACATAGACTGTCGAAAATCTTTCCATCTGTTCCTGATCTATGTTGGCGTGAATGTGGACATAGAGGGACGCTGGCACATGTTCTGTGGGAATGTTCCTCGTTGACCAGTTATTGGAATAGGATCTTTCATTGTATAGCGGAATGTACGGGTATACTGGGACCCCCTAGGAAGGAACTAGCTCTGTTGAACGTGGGTATTGTGCTCTATCCCGCCCAATATAGACAGGTAGTTACCCATATCCTCCTAGCTTCCAGGGCTCTGATCCTACGCAGATGGCGTTCTTTGGAAGTCCCTAATTTCTCTGAAGTAGTATCGACTGTCAACAACAACTATATGCTAGAAAAAGCGTTGGCAGTGAACTCTCTTTCATATAACCACTTTCTGAAGGTGTGGCAGTGCTGGAGTTACTATCCCTGAATGTACTCTAGATGTATGGAGGGGATGCGGGGGCCTCCCCCATGGCAAGTGTGTTCCCACGGGGGGCTGTGGGGGTGGCTCTTGCTCCTCCCTATTACGGGCTTTTTTTCCACATGGGATGTGTCTACCTAGTATGCTAATACTGGAGTCTCTCCTTTCTTTCTGTTTTTGTTATATTGCTGATGGTAATTTGTATGAGTCCTTATGTCGGATTCCCTTCCCCTTCTCCCCCCCCCTCCCCTTCCTCTTCCCCAATTACTGTTGCATTTTTTTGCTATTGCAATGTACCTGAATGTATTCTTTGTATGTTGTTAAATTTCAATAAAAAAGAACATTTAAAAAAAAAAAAAAAAAAATTGGCCAGTGAGTTTGGCACTGTGTGTAGCAGAGTTAACGCAGCAAAAGAGGCAATATTGTTGCATGACACAAATACACTTATAAAAGTATACTCAGAAAACACCCCGCTTCAATCTGTGGTATTGGGGGGCCACAGGTTTATCACACCAGTTCTACAAATAATTGGCCAGTAACTGTTGTCACTGTGTGTAGCACAGTTAGCACAGCAAAAGAGGCCACATTTTTGCAGGACTAAAATAAACTCTTAGAAAAGTATACTGTTAAATAACACCCCACTTCAATATGTGGTATTGGGGGGCCACTGGTTTATCACACCAGTTGTTCAAAAATTGGCAAGGGAGTTTGGCACTGTGTGTATCAGAGTTAATACAGCAAAAGAGGCAATATTGTTGCAGGACACAAATACACTTATGAAAGTATACTCAGATACCACCCCACTTCAATATGTGGTATTGGGGGGCCACTGGTCTATCACACCAGTTGTACAAAAAATTGGCCAGTGAGTTTGGCACTGTGTGTAGCAGAGTAAACGCAGCAAAAGAGGCCACATTTTTTGCAGGACTAAAATACACTCTTAGAAAAGTATACTGTTAAATAACACCCCACTTCAATATGTGGTATTGGGGGGCCACTGGTCTATCACAATAGTTATAATACATTAAAAGTGCTTTTTTCACTATTTGTAGTATTGCTGCAGCAACACTCACCACACCAGTCACAATGTTGTACAGTGCACAATACAAATCCACTATAATATGCTTTCTATATTACAAAGTATATTATACGTGGATTACACCCCTATGTAGTGCACTGCACACCTATACCAAATAGCAGCCCTTAAAATGACTTTTGTGGACCTTAACAGAGTGATTTGTGTCACTGATGATCTGTCCCTGGTGCACACTGCATACCTGTCCCTACACTGACAAAAGACTGCACACAACAGCCCTTAAAATGACTTTTGTGGACCTTAACAGAGTGATTTGTGTCACCGACGATCTGTCCCTGGTGCACACAGCATACCTGTCCCTCAACTGAAAAGAGACTGCAGACCTATACCAAATACCAGTCCTTAAAAGGACTTTTGTGGACCTTAACAGAGCGATTTGTGTCACTGACGATCTGTCTCTGATGAACACAGCATACCTGTCCCTACACTGAAAAGAGACTATAGACCTATACCAAATACCAGCCCTGAAAAGTACTTTTGTGGATCCTAACTTAGCTATTTGTGTCACTGGCCATCTGTCCCTGATCCACTCGCCAACCTCTCCCTACGCTGACAAAAAGCAGAATGTGAAATGGCCACCAGCTCTGGTCTATTTATAAGGTAGGGGCCATGTCCATGTGCTGAAATGTTTCAATTGGCTGTCTCATTCCACCTGACGGCTGTGTCATGGGTCAAAGTTCTCCCCAATGTAAACTAATATGGCAGACGCGAACAATGCCATGTGTTCGCAATATTGGCGGGAACATGCAAAATGTGAACCGACCGCCAGGCGAACCGCAAGGCCATCCCTAAAAACAGATGCCCGGTGGTAATGGGTAAGTCTTTGATTGAAATTGGTTTCCAAACTAGAAGTAGATTTGTATTACAGCAGTTTTAGTGAGATTGCATTCAATATCAACCCATAGTGGGGTTTCCTGAGTGTGAAACCACTACTTCAGTTGATCAGAATGTGTCGCTACGTAGTAGTCATAGATATCCACCATCCCTATACCACCAACGGATCTGTGTTTAGTGAGAAGGGAGTGAGGGCACCTAGCTCTTTTTCCCTGCCAGATAAACTTTTTGATGAGAGAAGTCAGGTGTTTTAGGTATGAGTGGGGAGTGTAAATATGAATAGTTTGAAATAAGTATAAGATTTGGGGAAGAATGAGCATCTTGAAGGCTTACAGTGCCTTGCGAAAGTATTCGGCCCCCTTGAACTTTGCAACCTTTTGCCACATTTCAGGCTTCAAACATAAAGATATAAAACTGTAATTTTTTGTGAAGAATCAACAACAAGTGGGACACAATCATGAAGTGGAACGAAATTTATTGGATGTTTCAAACTTTTTTAACAAATAAAAAAACTGAAAAATTGGGCGTGCAAAATTATTCAGCCCCCCTTAAGTTAATACTTTGTAGCGCCACCTTTTGCTGCGATTACAGCTGTAAGTCGCTTGGGGTATGTCTCTATCAGTTTTGCACATCGAATGACTGAAATTTTTGCCCATTCCTCCTTGCAAAACAGCTCGAGCTCAGTGAGGTTGGATGGAGAGCGTTTGTGAACAGCAGTTTTCAGTTCTTTCCACAGATTCTTGATTGGATTCAGGTCTGGACTTTGACTTGGCCATTCTAACACCTGGATATGTTTATTTGTGAACAATTCCATTATAGATTTTGCTTTATGTTTCGGATCATTGTCTTGTTGGAAGACAAATCTCCGTCCCAGTCTCAGGTCTTTTGCAGACTCCATCAGGTTTTCTTCCAGAATGGTCCTGTATTTGGCTCCATCCATCTTCCCATCAGTTTTAACCATTTTCCCTGTCCCTGCTGCAGAAAAGCAGGCCCAAACCATGATGCTGCCACCACCATGTTTGACAGTGGGGATGGTGTGTTCAGGGTGATGAGCTGTGTTGCTTTTACGCCAAACATAACGTTTTGCATTGTTGCCAAAAAGTTTGATTTTGGTTTCATCTGACCAGAGCACCTTCTTCCACATGTTTGGTGTATCTCCCAGGTGGCTTGTGGCAAACTTTAAATGACACTTTTAATGGATATCTTTAAGAAATTGCTTTCTTCTTGCCACTCTTCCATAAAGGCCAGATTTGTGCAGTATACGGCTGATTGTTGTCCTATGGACAGAGTCTCCCCCCTCAGCTGTAGATCTCTGCAGTTCATCCAGAGTGATCATGGGCCTCTTAGCTGCATCTCTGATCAGTCTTCTCCTTGTATGAGCTGAAAGTTTAGTTCCATTTCAATATTATCGCTTGCACAGTGCTCCTTGGGATGTTTAAAGCTTGGGAAATCTTTTTGTATCCAAATCCGGCTTTATACTTCTCCCCAACAGTATCTCGGACCTGCCTCGTGTGTTCCTTGTTCTTCATTAAGCTCTCTGCGCTTTAAACAAACCTCTGAGACTATCACAGTGCAGGTGCATTTATACGGAGACTTGATTACACACAGGTGGATTCTATTTATCATCATTAGTCATTTAGGTCAACATTGGATCATTCAGAGATCCTCACTGAACTTCTGGAGAGAGTTTGCTGCACTGAAAGTTAAGGGGCTGAATAATTTTGCACGGCCAATTTTTCAGTTTTTTTATTTGTTAACAAAGTTTGAAATATCCAATAAATTTTGTTCCACTTCATGATTGTGTCCCACTTGTTGTTGATTCTTCACAAAAAATTACAGTTTTATATCTTTATGTTTGAAGCCTGAAATGTGGCAAAAGGTCGCAAAGTTCAAGGGGGCCGAATACTTTCGCAAAGCACATGACATTTTTACTTTAGCTAGTTTGTTGAGTTTCATTCCTAGTTTAAGTATAAAGGGTTTGTAATTCACTTCAGCTACCATTAAAACAGAGGGAGTTATGTGTATTCCTAAATAGGGGATGCTCTTCTCATTCCATGTATGGAATGTGGACTTGCAGTAGAAGGCATCTCAGGTGGGGAATACCTAGGTTTAAGATTAGAGATTTAGTGTAATTAATTTTGTAATAGGAGATCGAGCAGAATTCAGTCAACAAATTGTGTGTGTTGAGATCTGATGATTCTGGGTCAGTTAACATCAAGATAACATCATTGGCGAACAGGTGTGTGATCTCCCCGCTAGTTTGAAACTGATTATATGCGGACTGGAGCGGATACTCTCTGCTAGGGGTTCAATCATTAGATTGAAAATTAGGGGGGACAATAGACATCCTTGACTGGTGTCATTTTTGATTTGGAAAGGTTTGGAAAGAAGGCTAGGAGGTAAATACTTGAGTGGAGGGGGCAGAGTAAAGGGCAAGGATAGCTGTGAGAATCGTACCCTGAAATCCAAATTATTTTAAGGACTTGGCACATAAAACCCCAGTGGACCCGGTCAAACACCTTCTCCGTGTCTATGAAAAGAGAAGGCATCCGATTCTACTCCGCATGGTAAATGGTGTTCAACAATCATCTGGTGGCATCGGAGGTCTGCCTGCCTGGTATAAACCCCATTCAATCAGTTTGCACTAGTTTGGGCACGATGGTTGACAAGCAGCAAGCTAGAATTTTAGCACTTAATTTAAAGTTCGAATTAGGGAGGGAGATTGGTCTAAAGTTTGCTGGGGAATCAGGTTCTTTCCCTGGTTTGGTAAGGGTTACTATGTGTGCCTTCATCATCTCCACGGGGAAAGAAGCTTTGTTTTGGATTGGGACCAAAACAGTCCGTGATTATATCTGCCCCTGGCCTAATTTCAGAAAAGGTGTGTGCGCACAGGAATAAATCATACGCTGACACAGTTGTCAGAATAGTTCGTTCTGCCTTTATTTGTTCCTCTTTTAAGCTTTTTAAAACATCAATAAATTCATTCCAGGAATATAACATGTATAAGATTGCAATTGGAGTATCTGTGTATTTATGTGTCTAGGATTTTCTTCCAGGATATGACAGCCTTCTATTTTGAGCGTAGTCTCCCTCTGGAGGCGCCAGCTTGCTTCCACGAAGGGAGGGGTAATCTAGCAGCCATTTTGAGTAAGGTAGTAAATGCAGCAGTAACATATATATACATAAGGCATGCATCATAAGGTGAAATTGGCATTTCACTTTACACGATTGATTACATCCATTACAGACCCCCCCCCCCCCCCTGAAATGTCTATTTCAGTCTGTCCCTATTGATCCTGGCTCATCTGTCCTCATGTGCCTCGGAACTCTTTTGATGCCGCACGTTAGACTGGTGATTACTAATAAATCACCCCCCTTGCCATGGTCTTTGCACATGGGAAGTCAGATGCTCTCCCTATGGCCCTATGGGTCATAGTGTGGTCTGGGAAGTGTCTGCAATGGGGTACATGGTTCTTCATCGTCTTCATCACATCCTATATCCTGATTCATGAATGTGGGGGTGGTTTGGTCTATTGCCTTTTCCATAAACTTCCTCAAACAAGGGAGTACACAAAAGACCACTAAAGCAAGGAGAATTAGGATGATCAACACAGTCACTCCTATCTGTACCAGGACTTTCTGCCACCCACTCATCCAGTTAAAGTATTGATCCCATGGGTCTGGGACCCCTGAATTTTTCTTTAGTTTGACTGATAGATTCTCTAATTTCTTAAGCGCTAATGTGACCTTACCATTTGGACCGGTGTTGTCTGGGATATAGGTACAACAGGTACTGGTCTTATCTATCATGGTACAGACTCCCCCTTTCTCTGCTAACATCATATCCAGAGTCATCCGGTTCTGGAAGGTAATTTGGGAAGTGGCTTCTAGTTGTTCAGCTATCCCTTGGAATGCATCTTTGGTGTAGTTAACAAACCTTTGTTGGTTATAATATATATATTTTATCCAGTCCACATTCTTATTAACAGTTATTATGGGGATTAGAGATTCAAAACCGGCCTTGACTTGGTCTCGGGCCTTGTATTCATCGGGGACCCCCTTGGGACTCCAATAGCATCTATGTACACATGAGGATCAAAGCTTCCAGGGAGAACTTCCCGTTTCATCCTCTTACCTGGAGTCAAGTTGGTATGTGTGTCATGAATACTTTCTGTCAGAATATGCAAAGGCATGATGGCCTTCGCAAGGGCACACTCTCCTCTCCATTCCCCCTCTAACCTGGTTCTTACGTGCATGTCTCCACACACCCAGTACACATCTCCTAGGGATTGGCTTTGGTTTTGCACCATATTAGCTGAAATGCGACTGTAAGAGGCACAGTAACCTTTTGGAAAACTACCTAAGTTCCTACCTTTCCCTGCATAATTGGCATGACAGGTGTAATTCCCAGGGTATATTGTAATAGTTTCTTTAGATATTGGGGCCCTGGTATTGATAGGATATTCCACCTTCCATTTCTCACAAGCTGAGTAATTAGTGAATGTGTTGGTGAAGAGGCTTAGGAAACACTCTTCTGCTTTTTCAGGTATGTTCAGTGGGACTGTACCTTAAATGCGGTCTGGCACTGCCACAGAAATAACAGTTGGTCTATTGTGCTTATTAGCACTATATCTCATCCACTCTAGCCAGAGGTTCATCGCCGAAAAACCTGTCTCGGCTGCCATTGTATCTTCAAAGGTAGGAACTGCTATTGCAATCATGTCTCCCAAAGTCTGTACATGAGGTTTTAAAGGATTCGATGGGAGCTGTCTTTTTTTTTTTTTTGGGGTTTTTGTAATAAAGTTTATTAGAATAGTATATATTTCACAAAATGAAACATATGGAAGCCAAGGGATTTGAGGGGCAAACACACAACAGCTTTATTTACAGCCATGAGCACACAAGTGTTATATCCCATGTTAAGCTCAAATACACAGTCAGATCCTCAATCACATCCAAAAAAAAGGCAGGGGAAAAAAATACTTTACACAAAACTATACAGTTAAACAAGCAGGTGGAAGGTATTAAAAGACAGCTTGAGAATCTGTCTCAGTAGTCCACACTAAGTTTTTGTTTTCTATGTTCCTGCTTGATTTCAATAATCATATACTTACCAAGAGTAGCAAGTATAGTTTAAGTTGGGGGGGGGGGAGTAAAAATGGGATAAAAAAAAATATATATATATAATTATATATAAAAAAAGTTCAGTTTCTGCTATCAACAGATCTGGATCTCGACCGAGACCTTTGCTGGTCAGCAGATGCAGGGGATTTGGATGGACTCCGAGATGCAGCAATAGGCTTTTGAGATTTGTCTTGAACTGGAGACCTGCTTACAGATCTTGATTTTCTGAGTTTACTGCGATTGCTGCGAGGAGTGCGACTGCGGCTACGAGAGCGTCTGTAGGACTTCCTGCTCCTGGAGCCGGAACGGCTGCGAGACCTAGACGAGCTTCTGCTACGGGAGCGGCTTCTTGACATGCTGTGCCTTTTATTGCCTTCAATTAGTCTGATTTTTCTTCCATTTATTTCCTTGCCAGATAGTTTCTCAATAGCATTTTTGAGGTCACTGTAAGATGCAAACTCAACAACCCCTTAATTGAGCTTTGGTCTGTGCGCATCAGCAAAAGTGATTTCTCCAGCTTGTCTCATGAAGTCCTTCAAATCCTGCCAGCTGACTCTTGACAACAAGTTTTCTACTATAAGACGATTTTCAGTCCTTATTGGTGGAGCACTTCTTTCATTACGTTGGCGGCGACTACTAAATCTATCAGAATATCTTCCACGACCAAGACCTCCTCCTCGTCCACCTCCTCTGGAACGCAGACGGGCATGCTCAATTGTAACCCTTTCATTGCACAGTTCCTTTCCATCAAGTTCATAAACAGCATCATCTGCATCTCTTGGATCTTCAAACTCCACAAACCCAAAGCCTCTTTTCAGATCAATGTCTCAGATTCTTCCATAGCCCTTGAAGAACCTCTCCACATCTTTTTCTCTGGCAGCTGGATTCAGCCGACCAATGAAGACTCTGCAACCACTCATATTTTCAATACTGTAAAACAAAGTCTCAAGAGATCCAATCAACGAATCTTGATGGGAGCCGTCTTTTGACTACCTGACACTAAACAAAGCAATAGGTAGACTGTCTGGCCAGCTCATCCTGTTTCCTGGGACATTTTTACCAGCTTTTTCCCTTTCCTCACTACCTGCTCCCCCTCACGATCTAATTCCAGATCAAAGGCTAAGAATCCATCCTTCGGCTTCCTCACTTTCTGACCCATTATAGGTGGGATTTGTGTGACGGTTTTAATAAATCTGCAGTGGGGAATCTGTCTCCAATTACATATATGTGTATACGTCACATTACACAGGGAAAAAAGAGGAAGTTGAGGTGACACAGAACCTGGGGGCTTGAGAGCTGCGGGGGATTTGTGTTAGTCACGCATACAGAAAAAGAGGAAGCAAGTACAGTAATACAGATCTGTCTAGCAAGATAGCTTAATATTCAATATATAATTTCAGGTGCCATGTACGTGTCCCAATCGCACTTATCTTTTGCACGAAGCAAACCTAAGTAAGGGCCTCTAAATAACAGAACACATAGGAACTCAAGACATGACACACATGACATTACTGACTCATACTGGGAGGCTAACCCATCAGAATGAGCCCTGTTGCACAGGATCCCAGCGTCAAACGCGTTTTCCCCTCCCGGGGGGCTCCTCGGGCAGCAACACCTGCCTGCACTAATGTGGCCTATACGAGAGGGGTTCCTCCCCCGAGCATTCGTGCAAACACGCACTAACAAATGGCTCAGAGGGGAGTTTATTTCATCTGACATTATTTCCCTTCTGACCGTCTCATCACCGCACCACAAGCCAGCACACATATAACATAAAACAGCAGGTGACAGATATAAATTATGCAGATTCCTTGTTAATAGACTTTGGGCAAGTTATGTTACCTGTCTTTGCTGACCGCAGGCAGCTGATATGGACACAAAGATAATCAATCACAGAGACAGGGTATACAGGCAAGATTTTAAAATATGTCTTACCGTATATTCAGAGGTGATCAGTCTCTGCCCTCGTCTGTGTTGATTCCTTTCGGTTTCCTCTCGATCAGCTACTTTTGGTTCAGAACCCAAAGTCCCATCTGAGGTGACAAATGTTTTGGATTGGGACCAAAACAGTCCAAGATTATACTGTATCTGCCCCTGGCCTAATTTCAGAATAGGTGTGTGCGCACAGGAATAAATCATACGCTGACACAGTTGTCAGAATAGTTTGTTCTGCCTTTATTTGTTCCTCTTTTAAGCTTTATAAAGCATCAAGAAATTCATTCCAGGAAATACTCGTATATAACACGTATAAGCTAGCGATTGGAGTATCTGTGTATCTATGTGTCTAGGATTTTCTTCCAGGATATGACAGCCTTCTATTGTGAGCGTAGTCTCTCTCTGGAGGCGCCATCTTGCTTCCACCAAGGGAGGGGTGATCTAGCAGCCATTTTGAGTAAGGTAGTAAATGCAGCAGTAACATATATACTGTATGTATAAGGCATGCATCATAAGGTTAAATAGGCATTTCACTATACATGATTGATTACATCCATTACAGCTTTAGTAGCGGCTGTATTATGCACCTTAGTAAGACGTGGGGCAAGACGTGTTCCAAAAAGCTGGCAGTATTCATTATAGAAACCGCCTGGACCTGGGGATTTACCTTTCAATACGGACTTGATTACACTAAGTGCTACCTGGTCTGTGAATGGGCAATAGAGAGCAGAAAGGTCAATTGGAGATAGAGAAGGGAGGCAGAGTCGATCTAGAAAGAAAGTGATAGCAGAAGTGGAGGGTCGCGGGGTGCTAGGATCGTCTTTTTGGTTGTACAATGATGCATAATAATCAGCGAAGGTGTCCGCGATATCTTGGGGATTGGCAACTCTCTTCTTTGTGATAGAGTGAAATATATGTGGAATTTTTAATTTGGTACATTGCGCCTTGAGACGAGACGCTAAAAATGTACCCACTCTGTTGTTTTTGGCCATAGTTTTTAAGTTTAAGTTGCCTTTACATCCAACATGATTATCATTTAGGAGAGTACGTAAATAAAGTCTAATTTTGGGGAGGGAGCTAGCTATGGTGGGATTAGGAGAGGCTTTACTTTGGGCTTCCAGTATATGAATAAAGGAGAGTATCTGTTGCATCTTTTCAAATTTACACTTTTTTTCCCGAGCGCGCAATTGAATTGATATACCGCGTATATATGCTTTATGGGCGTTCCACACAGTAAAAGCATCAGTGTCAGACTCTGGCTTGAGACAAAAATATTCCTTTAGATGTTAAAGAATCACAATGTTATTATCAGGTTCTTTAAGTATTTTGGTATTGCAGCACCTGAGGGGGGCATGAATTTTCCTCTGAGACTGAGGGACACTGCAGCTTGTCAGGCCAAATTATCCAGTCGCTCTGACCCCCTCCCCCCCCCCCAGCTGCCACATTTTTGATTTATGCTGTTGGGCAAAGTCTGTGTTGTACCTCGAACTTTGTGATCTACTACAGTGCTTAGCACTGTAAAGGTCACACCCTGTTTCCACAACAGACCTCCACTGACAAATTACAGTTATTCTGCATAGTAAATCTTGCATTGCACCTCAAATGTTTCAGTCTATTAGGGTGCTCTAAAATAATACATTTGAATGGTTATTTCAATATAAAATTTGACTCCTCTTTTCCGTTTACACTGCATCCTTAAAAAGCTGCTTGCATACCGTCTAGCCACCATACAAAATATACAGCTGCTGACTGAATAATATACTCACATTGCGGTCTTACCAAGTTGCTACATACTATGCAGTGACTGAACAATATTTGAGGCTATTGTCTTTCAAATAGTACACATAAAATGTATGTCCAGATAAAACCTTCATCATCTCTCCCTGTTACATTGCAACTATACCAAGCTTCTCAAATAATACACTCTTATTTTTATAATTAAATACCAAGAAGGCAATGCACTTTATTCTCAGTGGAGCAGGATATAACATACACCATCTAGTTGTGCAAACTTCCAATATCCAATGAACTGCAGTCCTTATAAGCAGGGTTAAGTTTGTTCTTAGTCAAGCAAAACTTTACAAATCATCTCAAGGTTTATAAAAGCAAAAGCCCAGTTCTGAGACATCAATTGTAGATCACTAATCTCCAGACACACAAATAAACACAAAAACTTTCCAATGACTATGAGTCTTTCTTTTGAAAATAATGAGCCTCTATTTGCATGTGCAACACTCGTTCCCCAGAGAAATGATATCTGACAGCATGATTTTATTTTTCAACCAATAGTTCTGCTCCAACTGGCTCCAGCAATGTCAGTTCTTGCCAGCAATTTATTGTACGCAGTCTATTCATGGCTTAGTCTTACATATCCTTGTGTAATATTAAACATGAGCCGCTTTCTCTAACAGACCCTGTAGTGCTGCAATCCTGATTCCTTAGACTGCACTTTGGCCCTTCCAGGGGCCTCAACTTCATTGCATGTGCGGACAGGCTTGGTTCTCTCTAAACAGTGCTAATAGGTATCCATTCTGTCCTATACTCCTCATGTACTTCATTTGTATTCCTAGGTACCTGCATTCCCTAGCATCCCTGTGCACTTCCATGTACAGTATCTCACAAAAGTGAGTACACCCCTCACATGTTTGTAAATATTTTATTACATCTTTTCATTTGACAACACTGAAGACATTACACTTTTCTATGATGTAAAGTAGTTTGTGTACAGCTTGTATAACTATAAATTTGCTGTCCCCTCAAAATAACTCAACATACAGCCATTAACGTCTAAACCGCTGGCAAAAAAAGTGAGTACACCCCTAAGTAAAAATGTACAAATTGGGTCCAAAGTGTCAATATTTTGTGTGGCCACTATTGTTTTCCAGCACTACCTTAACCCTGTTGGGCATGGAGTTCACTAGAGCTTTAAAGATTGCTACTGGAGTCCTCTTCCACTCCTCCATGATGACATCACGGAGCTGGTGGATGTTAGAGACCTGGTGCTCAATAGGGTTTAGGTCTGGAGTCATGCTTGGCCAGTCCATCACCTTTACTCTCAGCTTCTTTAGCAAGGCAGTGGTCATCTTGGAGGTGTGTTTGGGTTTTGTTATCATGTTGGAATACTGCCCTGGGGCCCAGTCTGCGAAGGGAGGTAATTATGCTCTGCTTCAGTCTTTCACAGTACATGTTGGCATTCATGTTTCCCTCAATGAACTGTAGCTCCCAGTGCATCCCCAGACCATGACACTTCCACCACCATGTTTGACTGTAGGCAAAACACACTTGTCTTCATACTCCTCACCTAGTTGCCACCACATGCTCAGCATTTCACTGCTGCTAAGATACTCCTGTATGCTTGTAAGCCCAAAAACCCAGTACAACAAGTGTTTCTTACTAGTTTTCCATGTCCTGCCTGCCTGTAAGACCAGCACCCCAGTGCTTCACTATACTCCTGTTATTCCCATAAGTCCTGTATTCCATGTTTCCAAGATTCTTATCTTTGTGCTTCTTTGTAGAACTGTAATATTCCAGGGGTTGAGCACGCAAACGTGCTATTTAGTTTTTTTTCTTCAATGAACAGTGAACAGCCAGAGCTCCCAACATATTTGAACAGGCAAACATTAGAACTTTATTCAAACATATCTTACAGACGAGAAAAATTTTTCCCTTTCAATAATTTATACAACAAAAATATCAAAAATATAATGGTGTACTGTGGAAAGCGTATGGTATTATACTCTGTAGAAGAAATTACTTTTTTTAGGCATCAACATTGATAAAAAAATGTTTGATCACTTCTCCTTGTAATATTCTTTCAGTTGCAAGACGTTTGTGGGTTTTCTTTCATGAAATTCTCATTTTTAAAATTGTCCTCTAAAATTTTGATCAAAATCAAATTATAGCTTTGACTAGGACAGTTCATAACTCTTTCTCTTAGCTGGTTAAAACTTCATTTTTAATCACTTGCAAGGATAATAAAAAAAACTGTATTTTTGTTTGCTCATGATTCTATGATGGAAGTTAGCATAGTTTCCCCACATTCGCTAAGCTAAAGGAAAATGCCTTTAAAGTTCAAATTCCCTTGCAAAGTTAACAGCCTATTTACCTTCTTGGATTTGTTGGAATATGTCTACTGTCACTGTAAGTAAACAACTGTACTATGTTCTGTTCTGGACATTTTTAGAAGTCCTGTTTTTTGCCTAAATGTTTAATGGCATTTTTTTCTGTATTGCTTTTTTGACAGCAGAGGCTTTTGCTTAAAACATTGCTCATGCAGTTTAAATTGTTACAATTTCTAATTGATTGGGGGGTGCATGGACGTTGATGCCAACTGTAGCAAGAATTACCTGAACACCTGATGATTACATTTTGGAGTACTTAAAGATTTCTTTTAGAATTAAATGGTTAGCTTTTGGGTTGAATTTTCTGGACAAATCCAGTTGTTTAAAATGTATGCAACATACTGTATATATTATTTATCTCCCAGTGGAATGGTTGATTTAAAAAAGGCAGCCTTTTTAAATCTCTCATCAGACTCATAGACAATAAGCAATTTTCTTATTGAGGGCCTCAGAGGGCTTTCTTGATCTTGACATTCTGACACCAAACATGGCAATAGCAAAGAGAACATTCCCTAAGGAGGTTGTAATCACTGTCACTGAATCTGGAACAATATATGTTAATTCCCTGAATTTGAAGTGATGGTAGTTAAAGGGTGTATTTTAGGGATGGGCCAAACACCCCCTGTTTGGTTCGCACCAGAACATCTTGAACAGGGAAAAACTTCTAGTGAACATGCAAACTAAATTAAAGTTTATGGGACACAAACAGGAAAAATCAAGTCCTCATTTTAACCACTTGCCGACCACCGCAAGTACATATACTGCGGCGGTCAGCCCTGTGCAGGCAAAGTGACATATCGCTATGACGTTCGCTCCCGCGGTCCCGCTGATGACCTGATTGGGTTCAGAACCGATCAGTCATCAGGTCCAGGCCAATTATTTTTGGCCTGGACCTGTTGATCAGCCCTGCCCAATCAGATTCTGATCTGTGCCTGTGTAATGTAAACACAGGCACAGAAAAGACCTGCTCTCCCCTCCCATGATCCTTTTTGGACTAATCGAGAGCACATCTAACTGTGAGTACTGCACCAAGCACACCCACACACACTCAGATAGGCACATTTCACCCCAGATCGTCCTCCCCAGGTAACCCCTACACCCCCTCCCTGTCACAACACACACTGTATACAGTATATAGCATTTTCCTATATACCCGTATAAATGTGACTTGTGACCAGGTTTAGCGCTTGCGGCCGTTCCTTTTACACTTAGGATACCCGCGACCCCCCCAATAAAGATTTAACACCCTGATCCCCCCTGATCCCCCCTGATCCCCGCCTGATCACCCCCAGTTAACCCCTTCCCCCCTGTCACATTGCACACTAATACACATGTAATATAGTGTTTTACTATATTCCGTATTAGTGCGATTGGGACTTGAGTTAGCGTTAGCAAGTTAGTTTCTGTCCCAAGGAGGTTTAGGGTCCCCGACATCCCCCCAATAAATATTTAACCCCCTTATCCCCCCCATCACCCCTACACTCCCTGTCACAACACACACTGTATAATGTATATAGCATTTTCCTATATACTCGTATAAGTGTGACTTGTGACCAGGTTTAGCGTTTGCTGCCGTTCCTTTTATACTTAGGATACCCGCCACCCCCCCAATAAAGATTTAACCCCCTGATCCCCCCTGATCACCCCCTGATCACCCCAGTTAACCCCTTCCCCCTGTCACATTGCACACTAATACAAACGTAATATAGTGTTTTACTGTATTTTGTATTAGTGTGATTGGGACTTGAGTTAGAGCTAGTGAGTTAGTTTCTGTCCCAAGGAGGTTTAGGGTCCCCGCCACCCCCCCAATAAAGATTTAACCCCCTGATCACCCCCAGTTAACCCCTACACCCCCTGTCACAACATACACTGCATACAGTATATAGCAGTTTCCTATATACCTGTATCGGTATTACTTGTGACCAGGTTTAGCTCTTGCGGCCATTCCTTTTAGGTTTAGGGTCCCCGCCACCCCCCCATAAAGAGTTAACCCCTTCCCCCTGTCACATTGCACACTATACACACGTAATATAGTGGTTTACTGTATTTTTGTATTAGTGTGATTGTGACTTGAGTTAGCGCTAGCAAATAATTTTCTGTCCCAAGTAGGTTTAGCGCAGATCCCCGGCGCATAGTTAGAAATAACCCCTTACACACACACACACACACACACAGACACACACATACACACACACACACACACACACACACACACACACACACACACACACACACACATACACTTCCATTACTAGTATAGTGTTTGAACAGATCAATATCTGATCTGATCAGAACTATACTAGCGTCCCCATAGTTTAGGGTTCCCAAAACGCAATGTTTGTACGATCAGCACTGATTCCTGCCAGCACCTGCGTTTAACCCCTGAGCCCAGCCCACCCCACCCCACCCAGGCAAGTGTAGTAATCAATAGATTACTGTCACTTACAAAAAAACACAAAACACACAAATCCGCTGTGTTAGCAGAGTCCGGCCTGATCTCTGCTAGCATTAGCAGTTTTTTTTGGTAGCGGTTGAAATAGTCCTTGACAACCAGGTGCTTTTTTTACCTTTGAGTCACACTACTGTACCGGTAAATTTAGTTACTAAAATGACCAAACATTGGTAAAGTAGTGAAGAGGCCTGCAGGATACTGACCATGTCAGATGAGAGCGATAGGGAAGCCGCATTGGCAGAATCAGGGTCAGTATACGAACCTGAACAGAGCAGCGGCTCCCTGACAGACAGCTCTGACGATGGATGGGTCCCTTTTAAAACCAGGCGTACCCGACCCCATTCTGGAGTTGCTGAGATGCAGGAATTGCAGGGTGCTCGTATGGAGCAGAGAGTCGGTACTAGTGCCGCTCATCCTTCTGGTGGCCTGGCAAGCGCCAGAGGCCTAGGACACCCTGGACCTAGTACAACCAGCACTGCAGTAACACTTGGTGACGTGGTGAGTCCCATAAGTGCAGTTGAAGCTGGTGTGGTGGCTAGCACGAGTAGTGGCCCGCAGCCAATGCGTATTGGAAGACAGGCCCGTAGAGCCCATAGTGCCCTCCCTGATGCGCTGGCTTATCCCAATTGGCAACCCACTGATACTACAGCGCCAGTACTTCCCCCATTCACTGCCCAACCTGGAATCCACGTGGATACAGCCAATTTTACGCCCCTGAATTTTTATGAGCTGTTCTTCACGGAAGATCTTTTCAGATCTATTGTGGATCAAACAAATTTATACGCACGCCAATTCATCGCCGCCAACCCAAATTTGCCCCTTGCCAGACCATTCGGCTGGAAATCTCTAACGATTTCTAATTTTAAAACCTTTCTGGGCATTTCCCTGAACATCGGCATAACCAAAAAGCGTGAATTGCGGCTATATTGGTCCACTAGCCCAATTCACCATTTGCGCGTGTACTCTACCTCCATGTCCAGGGTGAGATACGAGCAAATTCTGCGATTTATGCATTTCAACGACTATGAAATCTGTCATCCTCGGGAGACCCTGAATATGATCAACTCCACAAAATTCGGGCTCTCAAAGACGACTTCAATCAGCAGTTTGCAGCCTTGTTTACCCCCGAACAAGTTGTCTGCGTTAATGAGTCCCTGATTAAATTTACTGGCCGCCTTGCTATGAAATAGTACCTCCCCAGCAAGCGTGCCAGATATGGGGTCAAACTGTACAAGCTCTGTGATAGGGTCACAGGCTATACAGTTAGTTTCCGGGTCTATGAGGGAAAATATAGCACTGTGGAGCCCCCAAATGCCCAGACTACATAGGGAGCAGTGGCAACATAGTTTGGGACTTGGTGTCACCCTTATCCGGAAAGGGGTACCATTTGTACGTGGACAGCTTTTACACAAGCGTGCCACTATTTAGTCACCTACTCGAATTACAAATTGGCGCATGTGGCACCGTGCGACCTAATCACCGGGGCTTCCCCCAACGGCTTGTAAATACCTGTCTTAGTCGAGGGGAGAGAGCCTGCTTGAAAATGGACAGATTGCTTGCAGTGAAGTGGAGGGATACACGGGATGTTTTCGTTCTGTCCTCCATTCACCCAGACTCGACGATCCAAATTACTACGGCAACTGGCGTTATGGAGAAACCCCTCTGTGTCCACGACTCCAACCTTAATATGGGAGGGGTGGACCTTACCGACCAGCTTTTGGCGCCGTATTTAGTTGCCCGTAAAGCCAGACGCTTGTACAAAAAAGTGTCTGTTTATTTATTCCAATTGGCTATGCTGAACGCCTTTGTCCTATGTTCCTGGAATTGTAGGATCCTTCCTACAATTCCAGGAAGTGATCATCAATGCCTACCTGTACCCAGGAGGTGTTCCTGTCCAACTTCCCTTTCCAGATGCAGTGAGCTGGCTGCATGAGAGGCATTTTTCTCATGTCCTCCTCAAGTACCCCTACCCAAAGAAGCCCCCAAAGAAGATGTTGTGTCTGTCGCAGGCGTGGATTTAGGCGCGTCATCCGCTATTATTGTCCCAGATGTCCTGACCAACCTGGTCTCTGCATCAGGGAATGTTTTGAGTGCTACCAAACACTAGTAGAGTATTAGTGTAGGGTAAAGCACGACATAGTGTAGGGCACACAAACACAGGGTCTCGAAAGATGTTCGATGGTTATTGACATTTTGAGAGACTCAAGCTGGAAAATTGCAGTTCACAGAAAAAACTTTAGGTATACGTGGAATATTGTCATGTATATCCACCATTAAATCAGTGGGTTTGGTTGTTGGGAGGTTAATGGTGTGTAATACTACACAATATTCATGTTGTGATTTCTGTTAGGTTCTCTTTTTTTTCGTTCAGCCCACAGGCTGCATGAAAGAAAAAAAAAACATACACTATATGCCAAACAAGGACCAGCAATATACTGGTACGTTGCTGGACTTTGAGTGGTTATACCAGGATGATGCCTGCAGATTTAGGCATCATCTTGGTATCGTTTTTTACAGCCAGCGGTCAGCTCATATGTAAAAGCAATCCTAGCATATAATTGCCCGCTAAACTGCTTTTACATGCAGTGGGAGGAGACACCCCCCTCCCACCGCCTTCCGCCACCTTCCATGATTTTTCTCGGGCTCTCCTGTCCCACCGGTTAACCCGAGAGTGCAGCCGGTGGTTCAATTATCTAACCATAGAGCTGATTGGAGATGAGAATGGCTCCAATCATCTCTATGGCCTAAGATGCCGGAAGCTACGAGCATTTTATGACTTCTGTTTCGCCAGAAATAAACAGCGCCATTGGGAATTTGGGAAAGCATCTTATCACACCAATTTTGGTGTGGTCAGATGTGTTAAGGTCAGAGGAGAGATCTAGAGTCTAAAAGACCCCAATTTTTTTAAAAAAAGAGTACCTGTCACTACAGATTGCTATCATAGGGGATATTTAAATTCACTGTGATAACAATAAAAATGATAAAAAAAAATGAAAGGTGTCAAAATAATAAAAAAAAAAGCAAAATAAATAATAAAAAAATCAAGGTCCCCTGTCCCCCCCTGTGCTTGCGTGCAAAGGTGCATGCAAGCATTGGTCTAGTGTCATATGTAAACCGCAATTGCAGCATGCATGTGAGGTATCGCCGCAAACGCCAGGTCAGGGACAGTAATTCTTGCAGTAGACCTCCTCTGTAAGTCTAAAGTGGTAACCTGTAAAGACTTTTAAAGGCTTTTAAAAATGTACGTAGCTTGTTGCCGCTGCACAGGCGTGTGCAAATTTTAAAGCATGTCATGTTTGGTATCTCTGTACTCGGAAATGTCGGCATAAGATCATCTTTTACATTTTACCAAACAATTTGGAATTGTATAGTGTATTTGTGCATTCAATTAAAAAAAATATATCTTTTTTTGCAGAAATTGCGTTTGGAAAATCTGTGCGCAAATACCGTGTGACAGAAAAATTTGCAACATCCACCATTTTGTTCTATAGGGCCTCTGCTTTAAAGAAATATATAATGTTTGGGGGTTCAAAGTAATTTTCTAGTAAAAAAAAAATATTTTTTCATGCAAATAAAAAGTCACAGAAAAGGCTTGGTTTTCAAGGGGTTAGAAGAATGGGTGATGTGTGGCTAAGATTGAGCATAAAATGCGGGACAGTTCAAACACCCCCCAAATGACCCCTTTTTGAAAAGTAGACACCAAAAGCTATTTGCTGACAGGCATATTGAGTCTTTGGAATATTTTATATTTTGCCACAAGTTTCGGGAAAATTATTATTCTGCTGCTTCTGCTGAGTACAGGGATACCACATGTGTGAGATTTATGGCAGTCTAGCCGCATACAGGACCCCAAAAACCAATACCCACCTTCAGGCTTTCAAAGGGCATAAATTGTTGATTTCACTCCTTACTACCTATCACACTTTTGAAGGCCATGAAATGCCAAGATGGCACAACCCCCCCCCCCCCCCCCCAAATGACCCCATTTTGCAAAGTAGACACTTCAAGTTATTTGCTGAGAGGCATGGTGAGTATTTTGCAGCTCTCATTTTTTTTTTTGGAAAATGAAGAAAAAACAGGAAAATGCATTTTTTCCTCTTCTTTCAATTTCCAGAACTTTGTGACAAAAAGTGAGATCTGCAAAACACTCAACATGCCTCTCTGCAAATAGCTTAGGGTGTCTACTTTCGGGAAAGGGGTCATTTGGGGGGGGGGGGGGGGGTTTGTGCTGTCTTGGCATTTCATGCCCTCCGAAACTCTGATAGGTAGTCAGGAGTGAAATCAACAATTTATGCCCTTGGAAAGCCTGAAAGTGGTGATTGAATTTCGGGGTCCTGTACTCGGCTAGACTGCAACAAAGTCTCACACATGGGGTATCCCTGTACTCAGGAGAAGCAGCAGAATGTATTTTGGGGTGTCATTTTACATATACCCATGGCATGTGTGAGCAATATATCATTTAGTGACAACTTTGTGTAAAAAAGCAAAAAAAAGATATATATATATATATAATATAGTTCCTGGAACTTGTGGCAAAATATAAAATATTCCATGGACTCGCCATGCCTCTCAGCAAATAGCTTGGGGTGTCTACTTTCAAAATGGGGTAATTTGGGGGAGTTTTGTGCTATCTTGAAATTTTAGGGCCTCCGAAACTGTGACAGGTAGAGCAGAGGTGAAATGCACAATTTACACCATTAGAAAACCTGAAAGTGGTGATTGCTTTTCGGGGTCCCGTGCACAGCTAGGCTCCCAAAAAGTCTCACACATGTGGTATCCCCATACTCAGGAGAAGCAGCAGAATGTATTTTGGGGTGTCATTCCACATATACCCATGTCATGTGTGAGAAATGTATCTTTTAGTGACAACCTTGTGCTAAAAAAATAAATTAAAAAAAAAACTGTAATTTTCCCAAAACTTGGGGCAAAATATAAAATATTCCATGGACTCTTCATGCCTCTCAGCAAATAGCTTGGGGTGTCTACTTTTCAAAATGGGGGGGGTTTGTGGTATCTTGACATTTCAGGTCTTTGTACGCCCTTTGAAACTCTGATGGTTTTTCCGGGTCCCGTACACATGGTGGGGATTGGTTTTCGGGGTCCAGTACACAGCTAGCCTCCCAAAAAGTCTCACATATGTGGTATCCCTGTACTCAGGAGAAGCAGCAGAATATATTTTAGGGTGTAATTACACATATACCCATGGCATGTGCGAGCAATATATAATTTCAATGACAACTTTGTGTAAAAAAAAACATTTTTTTTTTAGTCCTTTATCAAACACCTGTGACAAAAAAAATGAAATATTCAATGAGCTCAACATGCTTTCCAGGACAATCTTTAGGATGTCTACTTTCCAAAGAGTGGTAATTTTGGGGGGGGGGGGGGGGGGTTTGTACTGCCTTGCCATTTTAGCACTTCATGAAATGAGATAGGCAGTCAGAAATTAAAGCTGCGTAAACTCCAGTATTAACACCATAGTTTGTAGACACTATAACTTTTGCGAAAACCAATAAAAATAGGCTCATTGAGATTTTTTTTGTCAAAGACATGTAGCTTAATACATTTTTGGCCAAAATATATGACATAAATTGAGTATATTTTTTAAAAGACAAAGTTGAAAATGTCATTTTTTCTCAAAATGTTTGCTCTTTTTTATTAATATCACATAAAATAAAAAGCGCAGAGGTGATCAAATACCACCAAAAGAAAGCTCTGTTTGTGGAAAAAAAAGGATTTTGTTTGGGTACAGCATTGCATGATTGCGCAATTGTCAGTTAAAATCACGCAGTGCCAAGTTGAAAAAGGGCCCTGGTCTTTGAGCAGTCAAATCCTCCGGGCTTAAGTGGTTAAAGGCTTACATGCAAGTTATTGCCATAAAAACTGTACGGGGAACTAGGTACTGCCTTGGGGGACTTGTATCAATGCAAAAAATGTTTTTAAACTATTTTTTTTAAAAGTGCATTGATGTTAATGACGCTTAAAGTGAAACAATAAAAATGAAAAATGTATCTAAATATCTGGGGGATCTTAGTCTGCTTGTGAAGTGACGCATCTTTACGATATATAAAGCCTGCTGCAGCAATACTGACATTTCTAAAGGAAAAAATGTCATTTCAACTTACTTGCGGCTGTAATGTATAACAGATAACAAAAATGAAAAAAAAAAGCATAGCACCCCCCCCCCCCCCAGTCCATACCAGGCCCTTTGGGTCTGGTATAGATTCCAAAGAAACCCCATGCCAACATTAAAAAAAAAAACATTGTAGGGTCCCCCCAAACCCCATACCAAACCCTTATGAGCATGCAGCCTGGCAAGTCAGAAAAGGAGCAGGACGAGCAAGCACCCCCCTCCTTCTGAACCATACCAGGCCACATGCCATCAACATGTGCTTCTCACCCCACTGCCCCAAAGCACCTTGTCCCCAGGTTGATAACATAGTGTAGTGGTGCCAGTGAAGTGTTGGTGTGTACTTCGAGACCATCCCCAGTGTATTTTAAAGATTGTTTTCCTTGTACTTTTGTGTCTGTGTGTACAACATTTTTTTTTTTTTTTTTTGTAATAGCTAACCTATTAACTTGATTTTTAAAATACTTAGTTAATGTGTAAGGACTTGTGAATTTGAGTTATTTTTTCTTTGTAGGAAATACACAGTCCACAATATAAAATGTTTAAAATTTTCTGGAAGAATTAATTAAGAAAATTCATACTGGGAACAACTTAGCATGCTAATAAAAACATTTTTTGTTAAAATTGTATTAATTTTCAATATTATATAAACATACAAAAAATACTTTTCAAAGGGAAAAAAAATTATAGTTAAAAATCGATACTTACCCCCCTTCCATATTCCCTCCCTCACCCCCTCCCCTCTTGTATTACTCAATTATTCCTCTGTGCATCCTCCCCTTCTCCGTTTGTCTACTTCCCCTCTTCCTCCCCTAATCCACCCAAATTTTTGAGTATTTGCTAGTCTTTTTAAAATCCGCCCATTTTCCTCATTTAAAGTTCATTTCAATGGTGTTTACATTAGCCGCAAAGTCATGTACACCTCTCAGGATTATGTATACTTCTTTCTCTTTTAGCCATGTTCCTATCTCTTTTTCACATGTTTGTATGAATGGAGGTTTTTTCAGACCCGCCATCCCAATAAGCATTTTCTATATCTGAGATATACTATGTTTTATTTTTGTTTGTGGGTTACATAGTTTTTCTACTTGGTTCAAGTCCTTCTCAGATCTGATGGCTTGTGGCAGGGATCCCACAAAATGTTTTAACTAAAAATATCTCCATTCATTCAGTGACATGTTTTTCCCTTTCATTTTAAGTTTGTGATATGACCTTATCTTTCCTCCTTGTGTGATGTCTTTTAACTGCGTATTTTTAATCAAATTAACAAATTGTGTCTCGTTCCCCGGTGCAAAGTTTTGTGTGCCTTCTAGTGATAGTAATGGTGAATATTATTCCCATTTGGCCTGTCTATATATCGTGTCCCATGTCTTGTATATGAGTCTCGTCATTTCATGTGTATCTTCATATGTTTCCCTATATTTTGGTGGAATCCAGATATTCTTATTTAACTGTGTTCCACTTAATATGGTTTCAGTCTTAACCCATCTCTTATCTGAATTTATTTTTGCCCATTGTATCATTCGTGAAATTATAACTGCTGTGTAGTATTTTTTTTATATCTGGCGTGGCTAATTCCCTCTGTGATTTGTCTTTACTGAGTGCCATGTACTGTAATCTTTCCCGGCTTCTTTCCCTGCCAAATGAACTTTAATATCATTGTTTTTATTGTTTAAAAATATATCTGTGGAATAGTTATTGGTAACACTTGAAATTTGTATAAGATTTTGGGTAGTATTACCATCTTGACCATGTTTATTCGGCACAGCATGGAGAGTTGGTGTTGATATTTTTTTTAATATGTGTTTTTATCTCATTTAGCATAGGGATATAATTGACGTGGTAAAGGTTTTTAAAAGATGGGGATTAAATTTATCCCAAGATATTTTAATTCTGTTTTCGACCATGTCAATTGGAATTCTTTCTTTAGTGCTAGTTCTTCTCTCTTACTTAGATATTCAACATTTCTGACTTTATTGGATTTATCTTGAAGTTTGATACTTCCCCATACTTTTTTAGTTATTTGATTACATTTGGAAGAGTTATTCTAGAGTTGGTAAAGTAGAACAGGACATCGTCAGCATATGCTGCTACCTTATGTTCCTTGTGTCCCACCTTTACTCCCCCTATGTCTACATTGTCCCGTATGGTAGCTAGCAATGGTTCTAGTGCCAGGACAAACAGCAGGGGCAAAAGTGACACCCATGTCTCGCCCTGTTATGCATTTCGCACGGAGGAGATACATTTCCATTAACCTTTACTGATGCTGTTGGATTCCTATACAATGCTGTTATCCATTGGTTCATCCTAGGGCCAATGCCTAAATCTTCTATTGTTTCTAGCATAAACTCCTAATCCACCCTTTTCAAATGCTTTTACTGATAGTACTAGATTTGGGGTTTTAACACCTCTGGATTTGTGTAATAGGAGTAACAAATTGTCTTTCCAATCTCTACCTGGGATGAATCCAGTCTTATTTGCATGGATCCGCTCCGGCATTAAATCTTTTAATCTAGTTACTAGAACTTTTTCGTGCAGTTTTGTGTCCATATTTAATAATGCAATTGGTATATGACTTGAGCACAAGGTTGCACCATTTCCTTCTTTAGGTATTACCGTTACAAACGCTTGTAGTGATTCTACTCTCATCTCTTTTCCTTCTCCAATCCCGTTCATATATGTACAGAGTTTTTGTACTAGTATTTCCTTAAACGTTCTATAGTAGTGGGTAGTGAACTCATCAGGTCCTGGGATTTTCCCTGTCGCTGAGTTTTTTAATGTCATCATTATCTCTTCCTGTGAGATGTGCCACTGTGCATTCCATTCCCTGTAGTTGTCCCTTCAGGAAAATGTACCATCCTTCTGGGTCTACTAACCTTTTCTCCAAAGAGAACCTAACGTCCTTTGTCATACCAATTGCTACCCCCCTTTGCTCCCTTAAATGGCAAATCTCCATAGTACCAGACCGGGTAGTATTTAGAGTATAATTTCACATTTGTATCTTGTGCGATATGTCTCCTGTAGGAATATTATGCTAGCAGAAAATCATCTAAGTTCTTCTAGTACCTTATGTCTTTTAATTGATGTATTTATTTCTCTTACATTATACAGTATGTCAAGAAATGTATGGTATTCATGTAGTTTCCCCTTCTCCTCTCTCCTCCTGTGCTTTACTTCCTTTCTTGTTGACTTTCAATCTGAACTGAATGCGGGTGTAGGGTCATTTTCTAAGGGTCGTCCAGGGGGTCTTGTCCCAGAGATCAAAAAGGGAGATGACATCAACAAGTAATTTTGTGAATTCAGCACAACATTTACTTCTTCTTAGTTCCCTCCCTCCCTCCCTTCTCCTCCCCCCTATCCCATGCCCTTTCCACCCTTCCAAACCTCCTCCTCCCTCCTTCCCCCAAGTTCCCCCGGCTAGTCCTACCAGATAGTAAGTTTAACCATCTCAAGGTCCTAGAGTAGTTTGTATTGAGCTTGTCAACGGGTCTGTGGTAGTGAGCCCTTATAGATCCACAGCTCAGGATTCCCCAGGGCGCAGAGTCTAAGCCCCAGCCTGCTTCTTTACCAGGGCCCCTGATGGTGGGGATGGACTTGCAGCAGACTGGAACCAGGTCGCGGCCCCCAGGTAGGCCCAGCTGAGAATGTGGAGACCGCTGGAGTGTGCAGGGTAAACAGGAGACTATAAGGAGATCCAAGAGACAAGCCGAGGTCAGGACAGGCAGCAGACAAACGTAGATGGAGAAACAAAACCGGGTCGGTACACAGGAGATCAGATACAATAGCCAAGGGATACACGGATGGGAGCTCAGAGAACAGCGAAGTTGCTCAAGCAAGGAACAGTGCACTGAGCATGTGTATATATAGGGAAGCAAACAGGGAGGTGACCCAGGAAGTAATTGACAGGAACAGGATATAACCCACAGTGGAGCAGGCGACGCCCATAGGAAACAGAGAAGCCGAAACACCACATGTGAAGGGAGGCAAAACAGAAGCACTGCAGCAAAAAGGTAAGAATATACAGACAAAACTATAGGCTAACTTGTGACAGTACCCCCCTCTTACGGGGCCTCCCCACTCGTTTGGGCCCAGCCTTGAGAGGAAACTTCTGATGAAAAAGTTTCACCAAACGAGGTGCAGATACATCAGTGGAAGGAATCCAACATCTCTCCTCAGGACCATATCCTTTCCAGTCCACTAGATACAAGAGCCTCCCCCTGGAGAATTTGGAATCCAGGATTTGCTTGATTTCGTACTGATCTGAAGTACTGGCTATTGGAGAAGGATGACAAATAGGACGAGAAAACCTATTGAGTATGTATGGTCTCAGGAGAGAAACATGGAAAACATTGGGGATTTTTAAATGTGACGGGAGACGGAGCTTAAAAGCGACAGGGTTAACCTGGCAAAGGATTGTAAAGGGACCAATGAAATGGGAGCAAACTTCATAGAGGGTACCCGGAGATGGATATTCTTGGTAGAGAGCAAAACCTTATCACCAGGGAGAATTTTGGGGCTCACACGGTGATGACGATCTGCAGCTACCTTGTACCTGGGAGCTGCCAGATGTAAATTCTTGGAAACATCTGCCCAGATAGAATTGTGAGACCGTTGCACCTCTGCGGCCGCCGGCACCTCAGCAGAGATCGGAACAGGAAATGGTACTGAAGGATTGCAGCCAAATACCGTGAAGAAGGGAGACTCGCCTTGTACCTGGGAGCCGCCAGATGTAAATTCTTGGAAACATCTGCCCAGATAGAATTGTGAGACCGTTGCACCTCTGCGGCCGCCGGCACCTCAGCAGAGATCGGAACAGGAAATGGTACTGAAGGATTGCAGCCAAATACTGTGAAGAAGGGAGACTCACCAGTTCTGGCATTAGCATGGTTATTGAGGGCAAATTCTGCCCAGGGTAAAAGGTCTACCCAATCATCCTGATGGGAAGAAATGAAGGCACGATGATACCGTTCCACATTCTGGTTAACCCTTTCCGTTTGACCATTTGACTGCGGATGAAAAGCTGAGGAGAAATCCAACTTGATTCCAAATGATGTGGCCAGGGCTCTCCAGAAGCGGGCCGTAAACTGAACTCCTCTATCTGAGACAATGTGTGAGGGCATACCATGGAGACGAAAGATTTCCCTAATGAAGATGGAAGCCAAAGTGACAGCAGAGGGTAGGCCTGGAAGTGGAGTTAAGTGACACATTTTAGAAAACCTGTCCACCACCACCCAGATAATGGTGGAGCCCGCTGATGGGGGTAGCTCAGATATAAAGTCCATAGAGATGCAGCGCCATGGTACATCTGGAACAGGTAGAGGTAACAGGAGACCTGCTGGAGCTGAAGTAATAGACTTAGACTGCACGCAAATGGAGCAAGCCTGGACATATTCCTCAACATCCTTCCGGAGTGAGGGCCACCAGTAGTAAGGCAGCAGGAAGGCACAGGTGCGTTGCACACCAGGATGTCCAGAGAGTTTAGAGTCATGTGCCCATTTGAGAAGCTTGGGGCGAAAGGAGGGCCTCACAAAAGTCTTTCCGGGAGGGATACGTGGAGACTGAAGGTGAGTGGAGGCCAGAAAACAATTGGCAGGAATAATATGTTCAGGTTCAATATGACACTCTGAGTCAGAAATGTCAAATGATCTGGACAAGGCATCCGCACGAGCATTCTTGGAGCCGGGCCGGAAGGTGATGTCAAAATTAAACCTGGCAAAAAAGAGAGCCCATCGTGCATGCCTGGGATTTAAACGTCGGGCGGACTGCAGATACTGGAGGTTCTTATGATCGGTATAGATCAGAATATGATGAGGAGACCCCTCCAGTAGATGTCGCCATTCTTGCAGTGCCAGCTTGATAGCCAGAAGCTCCCGATCCCCGATGGTGTAATTTTTCTCTGCATCAGAAAACTTCTTAGAGAAAAAGGCACAGGGGCGGAGCTTACTGTCATGCCTTTGGAGAAGGACGGCCCCCACTCCCAAGGACGAAGCATCTACTTCCAAGAAGAAAGGCTGAAGAATGTCAGGACGTTTGAGAATAGATGCCGATAGGAAGGCTGATTTGAGCTTGTGGAAAGCCTCGACAGCTTCAGGAGGCCAGGTTCTGGCATTGGCACCCTTCCGGGTCAAGGAGGTAATGGGTGCCACCAGAGAGGAGTAATCAGGGATGAACTGGCGATAGAAATTGGTGAATCCTAAGAACCGTTGCGTTGCTTTTAGACCAGAAGGCTGAGGCCAGTTGGAGATGGCCTGAAGTTTGGCAGGATCCATAAGCAGCCCTTTATCTGTGACTATGTAGCCTAGGAAAGGAACTTGGGTTTGCTCGAAGAGGCACTTCTCCAACTTCCCATACAAGCGGTGGTCCCGAAGACGTTGAAGAACCGTACAAACATGCTGGCGGTGTTCAAATCTGGAGAAATGATGAGTATGTCATCCAGATACACGATGACACAAACATATAGGAGATCAGAAAAAATGTCATTAACAAAGTTCTGGAAGACAGCTGGGGCGTTACACAAGCCAAAAGGCATTACGAGATATTCATAGTGCCCATCTCTGGTGTTAAAAGCGGTTTTCCATTCATCCCCCTCTCGAATCCTAATCAAATTGTATGCTCCACGGAGGTCCAACTTGGTGAAAATATGAGCATCTCGTAGCCTGTCAAAAAGTTCGGAAATCAAGGGTAACGGGTACCGATTCTTAATGGTGATGGCATTGAGACCTCTATAATCAATGCAGGGTCGGAGTGTACCATCATTTTTCTCCACAAAGAAGAACCCAGCCCCAGCAGGAGAATTGGATTTACGCATAAATCCTTTCTGCAGATTTTCCTGGATGTACTTGGACATGGCTTGGGTCTCCGGGATGGAGAGAGGGTAGACTCTACCTCGGGGTGGTGAAGCCTCGGGTTGGAGGTCAATCGCACAGTTGTAGGGACGATGAGGAGACAAACTGTCAGCAGCTTTTTTGCAAAAGACATCACGGAAGGCCAGATACTGCCGAGGAAGAATTGGAGAGGTAGAGACCTCAGCCACAGGTACGCGGAGAGGTGGAGACACCTTAGGGAGACAGGTCTGATGGCATTGCGACCCCCAAGATAACACTTGGCCAGAGTTCCAATCCAGATAAGGTGAGTGTTTCTTCAACCATGGAAGTCCAAGAATGATGGGACTAGAAGACTTGGGAAGTATGAGGAAGGAGACTTCCTCCCAATGAAGGACACCGACATGCATGGTGATGGAGGCTGTTCTGAAGCGTAGGGGTGCGAAGGCCAAGGTCGAGCCATCCACTGCCGAAACAGCTAGGGGCATAGCCAGGGGAACTAGAGGAAAGCCCAGTTCAGTGGCCAAAGACTGCTCAATGAAATTCCCGGCTGCTCCAGAGCCTACATATGCAGAAACTTGATATGAATTTAGGGCCCAATGAATAGAGACGGGTATAACAAATCGAGGGTAGGTGGCAGAGTTCAGATTCTGGTCTAGATCGCCACCCTCTGAGCGACATAGACCTGGGAGTTTCCCGGACGGACGGGGCAGGATTTTATCATATGACCACCAGCTCCGCAGTAAAGACACAGGCCGAGTCTCAGGCGACGGGACCTCTCTTGTGGAGCGAGGCGTGTCTGGCCTAATTTCATGGGCTCTTCAGAAGCTTATACTGCGGGAGAGATGGGTTGTTCCGGAATGTTCTGGATAACAGGAGCAAGGTGACCCAGTGGGGGGTGACGTGACACAGTCCTTTCCAGATCTCGCTCCTGGAAGCGGACATCAATTTGGATGCTAAGGGAAATCAAGCCATCCAAGGTGGTGGGTATAGTTCTGCCAGCTAGTTCGTCCTTAATACGATCTGCAAGACCTTGCCAAAATGTTGCAGTAAGAGCCTCGTTGTTCCATGCCAGTTCCGAAGCCAAGGTGCAAAACTGAACTGCATATTGACCAACAGTCATGTTTCCTTGACGAAGATGAAGAAGGGCTCCAGAAGCAGATGAGGCCCTGCCAGGCACATCAAAGGATTACGGAAAGCTTGTAGAAAGGCAGAGAGACTGGAAATGGTAGGATCTTGACGCTCCCACAGCGGCGAGGCCCAAGCCAAAGCTGGTCCCGACAGGAGTGAAATTATGTACGCCACCTTGGAACAATCAGTAGGAAAGTAATGGCCTGCTAGCTCGAAGTGGATTGAGCACTCATTGATGAATCCCCGACAAGCTTTGGGGTCCCCAGAGAAGCGAGATGGCAGAGGCAGCTGGAGTTTTGCAGGACTGACCTCTGCTGGAGGGACTGCGGAAGTGACAGGGGCAGACACAGGAGCTGGAACGGAGGAAGCGGGAGTAGAAACAATCTGCAGCTGATCCAAACGGGAAGAAAGAGCCTGCAGGCACTGCATAATCTGTTCTTGATAAGCCTGCTGAACGTTAACTCTCTGCTCCAAACTCTGAAGTTGATCCTGAAGTGGCTGCGGTGTCTCCGACGAGCTCATGGCTTGAGCAAACTGTCAACGGGTCTGTGGTAGTGAGCCCTTATAGATCCCCAGCTCAGGATTCCCCAGGGCGCAGAGTCTAAGCCCCAGCCTGCTTCTTCACCAGGGCCCTTGATGGTGGGGATGGACTTGCAGCAGACTGGAACCAGGTCGCGGCCCCCAGGTAGGCCCAGCTGAGAATGTGGAGACCGCTGGCGTGTGCAGGGTAAACAGGAGACTATAAGGAGATCCAAGAGACAAGCCGGGGTCAGGACAGGCAGCAGACAAACGTAGACGGAGAAACAAAGCCGGGTCGGTACACAGGAGATCAGATACAATAGCCAAGGGATACACGGATGGGAGCTCAGAGAACAGCAAAGTTGCTCAAGCAAGGAACAGTGCACTGAGCATGTGTATATATAGGGAAGCAAACAGGGAGGTGACCCAGGAAGTAATTGACAGGAACAGGATATAACCCACAGTGGAGCAGGCGACGCCCATAGGAAACAGAGAAGCCCAAACACCACATGTGAAGGGAGGCAAAACAGAAGCACTGCAGCAAGGAGGTAAGAATATACAGACAAAACTATAGGCTAACTTGTGACATAGCTCCTTGGATCTATCCTATGCGCTCATTGGACCCATTCCCCCTTATTTGGGCAAATGAGACTCGGGGCCTGCTAGTTAGCCAGGTTCGCCATCCTTAGCTCCCTAACTCTTTCCCTTTCCTCCTCCTCAGCCCACCCCTCCCCCACCCCACCCACTAGAGTCCCCTCCCAATAGTTCTCTTTACTCTGGTTTTTATTCAACTTTGCTGTTCATTTTCTTTTCTTAGAGGCCAGTTGCCAGTGTACTTCTTCTTGGGTTTTTTCTTCTGTCCTATCTTCAGGCCAACCTGGTCAATTTAATATAGGAATTTCCAATTTTTTACAGAAGCCTTGCAGTTCTTCAGGGAATCCCAGTCTTGCAATACAACCTTCCCTCTGACCTACCAGGCATGCTGGGAAGCCCCAATTATACCGTGCTCCATGATTTTGGCAAGAGTGGTTGCAACAATCTCCTTCTTAGTGTTTACTGTACCAGATCAGTGAAGATCTGGAGGTTGGCACTTTTATATTTTAATGGTATTTCCCTTTTCAGTCTTTCCCAAATGTGAGTTTTTTATTCATAGTCCTGAAATCTTATGATTACATCTCTTGGAACCTCCACTGGTGTGCCTTTTGATCTTCTGATCCAGTGAACTCTTTCTATTTTTATCTGTTCAACTTCTCCCCTGTCTAATAGTTGATTAAAGATTTTCCTAATTTTCCTCATCTGTTAAATCCTCTCCATTTGTTGATTCTGGTAGGCCTCGTATTCTCAACTTCTTCCTTCTGTTCTGATTTTCTTAATCTTCCAGTTCATATGCCAGGTTCCTCTGTTCCATTTTTACATCTTTCATTTCTCTTTTTATCTCATTTATTGTTTGCGTATAATTTTGTTGTCTCTTTTCCATATCCTCAACACGAGACAGTAGATGGTCCAAGTCATTGTGTATTGTTGGCATTTCTATTTTTAAGGACTTTTCTAAGGCTGTGAACATGGCCACCATTTCTACCTTTGTGGGTAAGTGGGTATTCATATTTTGTTCTGGCTTGTGATCCAATTCTGGATCGCTCTCTTTTTTTTTAAATTCTTTCTTCCAGTTTCGTGCTATGACTGTCTTGGCCGCTATTCATATATGTACAGTAACCGTCCTTAGATAGGGCGGGATTGACACCAGGCCCAACGATAGGAGGGCCAAAGCAGGATCGGGTGGCATGAGAATGCCAGTAGTGGTGGACAGAACCTCAAATATCTTTCTCCAAAAGCTAGATAGTCCTTTACAGCCCTGGTCCCCAACCCTGGTCCTCAGGGCCCACTAACAGGCCAGGTTTGCAAGATAACTGAAATACATCCCAGGTGATATCATTTGGTGTTCAGTGATTGCATTACTCTAGTCTGCATCTCCCCAAGGTAATACTTAAAATCTGGCCTGTTAGTGGGCCCTGAGGACCGGAGTTCAGGACCACTGCTTTACAGGACCAAAAAGTGTGTAGTAGCGAACCTATTTGGTCACAGTTACGCCAGCAAAGAGGGCTCTGAAAAACATAAATTTTCGATAGGCGATACGGCGTCAATTACCACCGTGTGAGAATTTTCTGTGTTTGCTCCCAATGATTAACACATTGGGTGGATTTATAGGAGCTGCTAATGGAAAGTTTCCACTGTGCTTCGGAGAAAGATGATTGAAGCTCCCTCTCCCACGTTATTATATGTGGTGACTTAGAGAACGCTAATTTTTGGCCAAAGATGTTATAGAATAAGGAAATGCCTTTCATTGGGGGAGAGGGGGATGTGAGGAATCGCCACACTTGAAGGGGAGACAAATTACAGGTGGAGGGTGCTTGCGCAGGAAACTTGCTAGACTATTGTACGTATAAATGGTTTGTGCTGGGAGATTGAATTCAAGCCTTAAAGTCTCAAATGGTTTAATAGATTTGGCCTGGAAGAGTTGGTCAATTGTGTTGATGACGGCTGCTTGAAACCTAGAAAGATTGGTGCATGGGAGTAGCGTAGATAGTGTGGTAATCGGAGGTGGAATGGGCTTGGACAGGGGGGTTGTAGGAAGATGTGCAAGGAGGAGTCTCCATGATGACAGTGTTGCTTGCGTGGGCAAGGGCAGAGATTGTAGGTTCAGTGGTTTCCACATGTCTGCCAACAGCAGGGTGGATAGGTCGGTAGTTTTGCAGATTGTGGACTCTATGGAGATCCAGGGTATGGTAGGGTGGTCCACAAACCAGTGACGCAATGGAGCTAGGCGAGAAGCGTTGTAGTAGTTGATGAGATCTGGTAGCTCTAGGCTCCCCACCGATTTGTGTTTAATCATATGAGTGTGAGCGCATCTAGCCTTCTTCTTTTGCCAGACAAACGTGCGCAGCAGTTTAATTAGAGGGAGAATGCGCTTCTTGGGAAAAGGTATGGGCAGGGTGCTAAAAATGTATAAGATTTTGGGTAAGCAAACCATTTTGAATGTGGCGATTCTACCCATCCAAGACAGTTTGACTTTTTTGAACTTGGCGACATCCAATGTGATTTTATAAGAGGGGATATGTTTGCGGCAACCATGTTGGAAGTGGGGAACGTCAGGTCTATACCTAAGTAGTGCAAGGGTTGAGTGGACCAAGTATAAGGCAAGATATTCTGTAGGTGTGAGAGGGCAGTCGGATGGACCCCCATGTTGAGTATGACCAATTTGCTGAAGTTGACCTTGTAATATGAGATTTTGCTGAAGGATTGAAGAATGTTGTGGGTGGCTGGTAGGGAGACTGTAGGGTTAGTGAGACTTAGAATAACATCATCGGCAAAAAGTGTAATGACATGGTGGGAGTTGGGGAATTTAAATCATGAGATCAAAGGACTCTTCCTTAATTTCGCGGCAAGAGGTTCAATCAGGAGATTGAATATTAAAGGGGAGAGCGAGCAGCCCTGGCCCGTTCCATTAGATATGGAAAAGGTTTTAGAGAGTGTGCCAGCCGACAGCACTCTAGCAGAGGCCAGAGAAGCCAAACTTCGTCAAAACGGCTTGCATGTAACCCCAATGTACGCGGTCGAACGCCTTCTCTGCGTCAATAGACAGGAGCAGAGAAGGCATTCGAGTGCGCTCTGCATAGTGCATCAAATTTACTATGCGTCTAGTTGCGTCAGGGGCCTGACGACCTTGCACAAAACCCATCTGATCTGCCCCGACCAGGGTCGGTAGGATTGTGGCCAGGCGATTCGCAATGATTTTGGCATAAATTTTAATGTCAGTATTCAATAAAGAAATGGGTCTAAAATTGGCCCTGAGTGGTAGGTGGTTTCCCAGGTTTAGGTAGGGTGGTGATATTGGCCTGTAACATTTCGTTGGGCAGGGAGCCTGTATCGATGGCTTGAGAGAATCTGCCGAGCGCGCTGGTCTCATCGGTGTGATCGGGTCTGAGCCGCCGGGGCATGCTGATGACGTCACATCCTTGACAGGTCCAGTGGACGCTAGAGGGTGGAAGTCTCGTTGGTGGTGTGAGGCTCCGGCGCCATTTTGCGAGAGTCCTGAGGCCGCCGGTGGAAGAAATCTGAAAGTTTACGGACTGCGGGTGGGTCGGTTTTCCTTCGCGTCATGCTGGATGGAGGCAGCAGATGTTCCTATGTAGATTGATATCGGTAAGTATCTGATACACTCACTCTGACGGGCCGTAGATGTAGGAAAGACCGGGTGTGCTGCGGAGCTCCTCTGCTAAGCGGCCATGCTGTTCAGCAGACAGTCATTACTGTACAAATATTGTGCTGGGTCAGCCGCCATATAAAAAGAGAAAATTTAAAATTCAACACTCACTGCTCTGTTAAGGGGGATCTGCGGGATAAGTTTAACCTGCGTAATGGGGTTCAGTTTCCTTAGGTGGGGATTGTTTGAGTCCCCCGCGTGGCACCAGACAGTCAAAACTATGCAATATTGTGCAAAAGTCAGCAGTCGTTAAAAAAAAGAGAAAATTAGGGAATCGACAATCACCACTCTATTAAGGGGATCTGCGGGGTATGTTTGACCTAAGTAAGGGGGGGGTCAGTTTCCTGTGGAGGGGATTACTTGAGTCTAAAAGACTTTAGAAGTATACCGTTTTCCCAACTTAGATTCCTTTGCAGCCGAGGAGGTTCCTTAACCGCTCATCCCGCTCTACTGCAGCTCCTTTGCTCAGTCCAGAACTCCCTTGGGCAACTCCGAGCACTGGCGGTGGCCGTTCGGCTCGTTCAGGTCTTCTTCGGCCATACCTGTGTCTCGGCTATGTCGCTGCCTAAGCCCTTCTGTGCATCTAAGCAAATGCCAGTCCACCTGGGCTCCCAAAGTCCTCCAGGCAGACAAGCTCTCCACCTCCACCACTCCGACTGATCATCTCGGGAGGTCCTGAGCCCCCTCAGGATGGAAAAGAGGGTGAGAGGACTATGCTGGGCCAGGTGAGGGGGGGGGGGGGCTGGCTACAGGGTATCAGAGGCACTGCTGCATAGAGGGATGGCTGCCTAGAGCTCCTAGCACAGGCTCCCTACACGTGCCATTCATAGGCTCCTCCCCTGGAGGTGGCATGCTAATACAATTTTAATGTAAACAAAGCCATATTAAATACTTGTATATCAGGACTCCAATTAGGATGGACTAACATGTATCCACAAAAAATACTCTGGATTTATTAAATTTCATTCATGCATTTTAGATTTAAGACTTAAGAATTATGTAGTTATAACCATGTAGTTGATATTCATGATGTATGAATAATGTATTGTTATTTTTTATTTTAATGATATAGTATTAGACAAGTTTATTTTTCTATTTTTATCATTTTTCTTGGAACTGAAAATGAGAAATATATTTACTAATATGTCATCTTATTATTTTCTTAGTATTGTTTATTAAACCAGTAATTCATCTGAGGAAGCATTTTTGTGTCTTTTTAACTTATTTTGATAATTTGCAGTGGTTTAAAATAACATGTGGAACTGTATGGTTTTAAGCAGTTTTGTAACCTTTGTTACTGTATTCTAATTTTTAAAAATTAAAATCTAAAAAACTGCCTTACTCAGGGACACAGTTTGACAAGTTAAATATATAAATGTTCCATATGCCTACAGTATTCAGCTTACTTAGCTAATTATGTTAATAAATGACTCATGTCTATAACGTTTAGTCTCTACATACTACTGCACATTTTGTGTTTTAAATCAAAAACAAAACTAGAGCCGCTGGGTAATTTTTGCCAATTGATTCAGGAAGAAAGGGGCAGTTAGTCTTTTGACCAAACGTTTGCCTTATTACCCTTTAGTTATTTTTAACTTTGGTTATTATTAGTTACAAGAAAATGATCTAGTTCTTTATTTTAAGTATCTTATGTGGTAAAGCAATACTCAACTTAACCACCCTTAAAGTAAAACGATCCTTCCTAAATACTGGTAACATATTTTTTTTCATACACAGCTGATGTAGTCTTGTCCTTTGTATAGTCTTTTCCATAAAGAGTTTTTTGCCAAAAATGTATACTGGTTAGATACATTCAAGAGTGTTAATTAGGTCACCCCTAAGGTTTCTTTTTATAAATTGGATTAAATAATTACACAGTTGCTCTACTCTTTTTATTGTAAGCTATATTGAACAGTACTTTTATTAACTGCTTCAGCTCTCACGCCTGTGCAGGTGGACCAGAGGAACTTTTACTATTCTACTTTGCCACTACTTAAGATAACAAAGTAATACATGAATTATTTTTTCTGTTTCAAAAATTTTATTGGAGTTAACAAATGCAGTACAAAGTTTAACATGCACTGAAGAGTTACAGAGATACAACTAATAACTTACAAGGTATAGAGAGCAAATAATAATAAAAAATAATAAACAGTCTTAACTAGGGTTGAGCGAACACGGACTGTATTATTCGTGTTCGTACCGAATAATTGGATTTTTGTTACACGGACCCGAAAACTTTACTGTATATTCGGGTAAAAATCCGTGTTCGGTCATTTTATTTCCGGGTTTTGCATGCTTTGGCGCGCTTTTCATGGCGGGCTTTCAACAGCCAATCAACAAGCGTTTAACTGGTGTGCCTAAGCCATCCCAGCCATGCCTACAAATGTATCAGTAGCTGTGATTGGCCGTCTGAAGCATGTGACCAAGTCTTTATAAGTTCGAGGCAGCGCCGCTGCGGCTTCATTCTGCTGTTTAGTTCAGGGAGAGAGCACACATCAACGTGCTGGCTGCTGATTAGGGACAGACAGGAAAAAAAAAACCATTTGTGTCCGGATAGAATTGAGGGACAGGTCGGAGTGTGTTAGGCAGGGCGAGTTGTAGGCATTTTAGGGAGAGAGTCTGCTGATTTTTAGGGTCAGTGTGTTCTACAAACTACAATCGATATTGCTGTGTGGGGTGGGGTTTGCAGTGACCGATCTACGATCTTAGCAATCCTTTTAGGGACAGAGTCTGCTGATTTTTAGGGTCAGTGTGTTCTACAAACTACAATTGATATTGCTGTGTGGGGTGGGGTTTGCAGTGACCGATCTACGATCTTATCAATCCTTTTAGGGAGAGAGTCTGCTGATTTTTAGGGTCAGTGTCTTCTACAAACTACAATCGATATTGCTGTGTGGGGTGGGATAGGAGATAGGCAGGTGTCAGTGGTCCACATCCATTTTGCTGTGTGTGGGATGCAGTGAACACAATCTTTTTGGGCTGCAGTAAACACAATCTTTTTGGGGTGCAGTGAACACAATCTTTTTCGGGTACAGTGAACACAATCTTTTTGGGGTGCTGGCTGCTGATTAGGGACAGACAGGAAAAAAAAAAATATTTGTGTCCGGATAGAATTGAGGGACCGGTCGGAGTGTGTTAGGCAGGGCGAGTTGTAGGCATTTTAGGGAGAGAGTCTGCTGATTTTTAGGGTCAGTGTGTTCTACAAACTACAATCGATATTGCTGTGTGGGGTGGGGTTTGCAGTGACCGATCTACGATCTTATCAATCCTTTTAGGGACAGAGTCTGCTGATTTTTAGGGTCAGACAGTGCGTTCTACAAACTACAATCGATATTGCTGTGGTGGGGGGGGGGGGGGGTTTGCAGTCACCCGATCTACGATCTTATCAATCCTTTTAGGGACAGAGTCTGCTGATTTTTAGGGTCAGACAGTGTGTTCTACAAACTACAATCGATATTGCTATGTGGTGTGGGATAGGAGATAGGCAGGTGTCAGTGGTCCACATCAATTTTGCTGTGTGTGGGCTGCAGTGAACACAATCTTTTTGGGATGCAGTGAACACAATCTTTTTGGGGTGCAGTGAACACAATCTTTTTGGGGTGCAGTGAACACAATCTTTTTTGCCCACTGAGGAGGAGGGAGAAAAGTATTTTTCTATCAGGCACTGTGTGCAGCATTTTTCCTTCAGCTGTGCTGTGCTGAGTGACTGATCATACACTGCTGTGTTCAGTTCACATGTGCTAATATTGAGTGGTTTCAGAAATCATACACTTTTTTTCTATTCCACTATTCAATATACAGCCTTGGGTTAAAAAAAAAATAAATTGTGGCCTGCAGCAGAGCTGAATGATATTTGGGGTTTTTGGGGTTCATCTCATACTTCTGAAGATTTGAGGGTGCTGCCTGTTCCATACTCCTCCTACTCCTCATTCAGCCTTTTAGGGGTACAAACAATAGTAATTGGGGCCTAGTGTGGTTTTGTACGTGTGAGATACATACACTTTTTTTGATCATATTTCCTATTCCGCTATTCAATAAAAACCTTTGGGGATCAATTAAATTGCAGGATAGTTTGTGTTGGTACGTGTGAGATCCACCTTTCCAAGTTTTTGGGGTTCATCTCATACTTCTGAAGATTTGAGGGTGCTGCCTGTTCCATACTCCTCATCCTGCCTTTAGGGGTACAAACAATAGTAATTGGGGCCTAGTGTGCTTCTGTACGTGTGAGATACATACACTTTTTTTGATCATATTTGCTATTCCGCTATTTAATCAAAACCTTTGGGTATAAACAATTAAATTGCGGGATAGTTTGTGTCGGTACGTGTGAGATACACCTTTCCAATTTTTGGTGCATATCTCATACTGCAATGTGGACAAGCTCAGGTTCATTAAAATGAACCAGGCATGGATCCCATGGGACTTTTCCGTACCTTATGCAGAATAGCGATGGATACCGACCTTACCCAGCCATTGTTCCATTTTTGCTCTTTCTCACTCTTTTGGGGTGTACCCTCATTTAAAATTTGTGAAAAGAAGCAGTGTTGGCTACCTCGTCCTCCTCAGGGCCAGATTAACGTAGGGGCTATTGGAACTGCAGCTCCAGGCCCCTACCTTTATATAGGCCCCAGGTTGGCCATATTCACTGTTACCGCTCTTCTGTCACTTGTAAACACAGAAGTCTGGCTTCTATGCTCGCTTCCCCAGGCAGCTCCCTCAGAACCTCCCCACACAGCACGAAGGCCGGACAAGGAGGGACAGTTGCCGATGCATGGATGTGTTTATGGGCTTCAGAGACAGCATCCCATGTGGAATTAGGCATGCATGGCTGCACCCTTCCTCCTCTGGGTGCATGCCAAGGCACGGCCCTTAAGGCCCTTCAAAATCCTCAGCACCAAGCCCATGATGCTCTTAATCCGGCCCTGGTCCTCCACCGCCGCTTCCACCTACACCGCCCATAGGTGTGTGCAGCCTATTGCATTAGGGTGTGCACCCCAAAGTTTAAATACACATGCATGTGTTTGCCTACATGTACATGGCCCCGATACATTACTCTCCCTGCTGGCAAAGTGAAATAGAGCAGAGCAGGTCCGAGGGAGATCTTTCCCATCTCCTCACTGGCAAACAGAGCGATAATGCTATGTGCCCTAGGTGATTAGGGTGTGCCCAGGCACATCCGGCACACCCTGTGCGCACGCCTATGACACCGCCACATCCACCACCACCTCAACCTCCCTCCTACTCCATATGGGCCTCGTCCTTCAGAGATGAAGAACATTGTTTTATTTTTCTGTTTTTTTTTTGTTGTTTTAAGTTATTTCCCTATCCACATTTGTTTGCAGAGCACTTGCCATGCTCTTAACTACGTTTTGCTGCCATTTGCAGCACTCTAGCCCTTTCCATTGGTGTTTTAGAGCCATTTTAGTGCCTGAAAGTTCGGGTCCCCATTGACTTAAATGGGGTTCGGTGTCCGGGAAAAGTTCGGCAAAAGTCCGGGACAAGGACCCGGACTTTTTTTTAAAGTTCGGCGAACCCGCCGAACACGGACATCCAGGTGTCCGCTCAACTCTAGTCGTAACCTCAGGAAAACCTCAGTAGGTGATAACAAAGGCAATGAACAAATGGGGGATCTGGGGATGGAGAAAGGTAGAAGGAGCCCGTCCCCCAGGCACCCCGTAAAGGGAACAAGCTGTGCCCAGGAGGAGAGGCGTGGCAAACAAGCACTCGCCGAGTGATGAGGCAACTTCAAGAGGGTAATCAGATCCCGGAGGAGGGAAGCATGGTATAAATAGGGCCGTTCTGGGCAGGGACCAAAACAGCTGGAACATGAGGTTACGATCAGTAAACAGGGGGAAACATAGCTCTCCGTTACCATATGACTAGTGGTTGAACAATAGTGGTTGAACCAGATAAGAACGTTGTCGAAAAATAGCAGATAGTAGTAATGAAAAAGAGAGGGGGGAAGGAGGGGAATAGAGCAGGAAAGGAGACAGGAGGGTGGGAGAGGGGTAGGAGAGAGAGGGGTGTGGGGTGGGGGAAGACAAGTCGCCGGGGGGAAACCAGAAGTAAGTGGTGTGATCTATTCAAAGCTTGGAAGCCGATCAAGGAAGCAACAGGGCTTCGTCAAAGTTGGGGGGCAGGTAATGGGTCACCCAGGGGTGCCAAAGTTTATCAAACTTCTCAACCTTGTCAGTTAAGATCGCTTCTATTTTGGCATGGATCATCGCGTTGGTGACTCTATGCTTGAGTTCTGGCAAAGGCAAGTGAGGCGTCTTCCAAGCTTTCGCTATGGTTTGTTTGGCTGCTGTGGTGATCTGCAGAAATAGTTTATGTCGGAATTTAGAAACATTGTCTGGTTTCAGGTTCAATAGAGCTAGTGAGGAATCCGGGGAGATGGATACTTCCGTGAGGGTGGAGAGGATACGAAAGACCGCTTGCCAAAACTTTCGAACTTTAGGGCAAGTCCACCGTATGTGAATACGGAGGGGTACGTGGGTAAGAACTTCGTAATGCGCGCTGGCACAAGGTACCAGCGCATTAGAACCTTGTAATTAGACTCGGATGTACATTAATTATTTTTTAAGCAATCTTTAGGCAAAAAAGGAAGTACATTTAAAAAAAAAAAGAAAAAAAAACATACCTTTTTTCTTTTTGACCAGTGTTCGCTAAAAAAAAAAAAAAAAATAGGATTACTTTAGATAAAAAGTATACATTTTATGTTATAAATTATACTACTTATGGCACTAATATGTTTATTCTTGTGCAAAGCATCACAAAGCTATTTGTCAATTAAATAAAGAGTTTCTATTTTAGTTGTAAGTTAGGAGGGGGTGTGGCAGCAGGGCAAATTGTCTGGATGTGCTATACATGCCCTGTGAACTCTCAAATATTTTTGGGGCACATGTCACATGTTAAGGGTTCTCAGTTAGGTAATTTCTTTTTTCCACATTGAACCCTCTCCAAAACATCTTTTGTTTTTTTCAATTACCCAAAACGGGATCAAATGTGTTATACAGTATATGCTTTGCATGCTATTTATATAATTACTATATTAACATCTTGTGTTCCTTCTCTCTTTACTTCCCAAGATTTTTCTTGCTTTAAAAAGCTTCAAATTGGGTGGCGCTATTAAGCTTAACTGTTGTTCCCAAGTTCCAATCTAAATGTAATTATTGCATAGTGGGAAATACTATTTCAATAGCCTAAGTGTATGGCGCTAAATTTATCAAACTTAAATTTCATTAGAAATGCAACTGTCCTAGCTGGTATTTTATCATTTTGTAATATGCTACTATTTTGATGAATTTTGTGTCATAAAGACGTAACATTATCATTAAATCCTTCATGCTGGCTCCAAGTGTCCAAGTGGCCCTTCATATAGGTATTAATGCTAGGAGGTGGAGGGCCTTCCCAATCACATGACCACTGTGATTGGCTCCCACAGGGTTCACATGATTGGGATCCCATCCCATCCTGCTGGCTCCTGATCTTGAGCTGTCACTAAGAGCTGAAGAAAACGAGCCAGTCAGTGTGCTTGGTGCATGCAGTAAACATGCTGTCAGCACAAAACTTCAGACATGAATACATATGTGTTGTGGCTGAGTCAGAGGCATAACTAGAACTTTCAGGGCCCTTGTGCAATAAACAAAGGCCTTCCCTCTTAACCAGTGGTTCTCAACTCCTGTCCTCTGGACCCACTAACAGGCCAAATTTTAGGTATTGCCTTGGGGAGATGCAGACTAGAATACTGCAATTACTGAGCAGCAAATGATATCACCTGTGATGTATTTCAGTTATCTTACAAACCTGGCCTGTTAGTGGGTTCTGAGGACAGAAGTTGAGAAACACTGCTCTAAACCTTCCCACTTTACTCCCGTTGCAGGGCCCATTATTATAGTCCCACAGTGGATCCCTTTTGCATGTTCTGCAGTGGATCTGGTAGATCCAGCACTGGAATTAGGAGGAATGTGAATAGTGTCAGTTAGTAGAGCAGTGTACTTTGTCATAATTCAGTGGACATGGTCAGTAGGCAAGAGGACTGGGCTAATAGGACAGCAGATGGGGTCAGTAGTTTTTAATTGTCGTAACTTTATTTTTTAAATTATTTTAACCATTTTATTTAATTTTTTTTTTTTTTTTTTTACAATTCTATTTTTTTTTATTTTTTTTACAATTTTTTTAGAAGTCCTGTTGGGGTGCTTTGGTGAAATCTCAGGGGTCTAAACAGACCTCTGATGTTTAACCTTTGATATAGAAAGTTGAGGACACAGCCCTAAATATCCTTCTCTGCAGCCTCAGCTGCACATAATGAATGGACAGGAATAGCTCTGTACAGAACTTCCCGTTAATTCACAAACTGAAGCATACTAAACACAGTTTCCTATGCTTCGGGTATGAATGAACACAAGGAGTTACCGGTATCAATCAACCACTGTTTTCATTCAGAAAATAAAGGGACTGGTACATAACATATTTACCAGCCCTTTCCCCTTCTCTCCATCCTGAAAGCATCCCCTGTAGAATCCAGTGGCAGAGGGGAGGGGGGACGCCAGCAGCGCTGCGGAGGGAGGGGGGACCGGAGAGGCACAAGGGGTCCCAGCAGAAAACCTAGTACCTGCCTGTTCAATAAAACAAGTAAGCCGGTTCAATGATTTTTATCCACACAATGTAATAGCAGATTTAAATACACTGACAAACAGAAACCAAGCTCCAGCTAACACTTCATAATTAGAGTTTAGCGGACACCTGGATGTCCGTGTTTGGCGGGTCCAGCCGAACTTGAAAAAAAAAGTTCGGGTCCGTGTCCCGGACTTTTTCCGAACTTTACCCGGACACCGAACCCCATTGAAGTCAATGGGGACCCGAACTTTCAGGCACTAAAATGGCTCTAAAACACCAATGGAAAGGGCTAGAGTGCTGCAAATGGCAGCAAAACGTAGTTAAGAGCATGGCAAGTGCTCTGCAAACAAATGTGGATAGGGAAATAACTTAAAACAACAAAAAAAAACAGAAAAATAAAACAATGTTCTTCATCTGTGAAGGACAAGGCCCATATGGAGTAGGATGGAGGTTGAGGTGGTGGTGGATGTGGCGGTGTCATAGGCGTGCACACAGGGTGTGCCGGGTGTGCCTGGGCACACCCTAATCACCTAGGGCACATTAGCATTATCGCTCTGTTTGCCAGTGAGGAGATGGGAAAGATCTCCCTCGGACCTGCTCTGCCGTAAGAGAAGTGCCACACACTTCTATTTCACTTTGTCAGCAGGGAGAGTAATGTACCGGGGCCATATACATGTAGGCAAACACATGCATGTGTATTTAAACTTTGGGGTGCACACCCTAATGCAATAGGCTGCGCACACCTATGGGCAGTGTAGGTGGAAGTGGCGGTGGAGGAGGACGAGGTAGCCAACACTGCTTTTTTTCAGTCATTTTAAATGAGGGTACACCCCAAAAGAGTGAGAGCAAAAATAGAACAATGGCTGGGTAAGGTCGGTATCCATCTCTATTCTGCACAAGGTACAGAAAAGTCCTGTGGGATCTATGCCTGGTTCATTTTAATGAATGTGAGCTTGTCCACATTGTCTCTGGACAGGCGGCTGCGCTTGTCTGTGATAACGCCCCCAGCCGTGCTAAATACACGTTCAGATAATACACTGGCTGCAGGGCACGCCAGCACCTCCAAGGCGTAAAGGGCAAGCTCAGGCCATGTGCCCAATTTGGAGACCCAGAAGTTGAAGGGGGCAGACCCGTCATTCACTACATGTAGGCGTGTGCACACATACTGCTCCACCATGTTGGTGAAATGCTGCCTCCTGCTAAGACGTTCCATTTGAGCTGCTGGTGCTGCTGTTTGTTGTGGCATGCTGGCAAAACTTTTCCACATTTCGGCCATGCTAACCCTGCCTTCTGAGGTGCTGGCGGTGCCCTGGTTGCGTTGGCGACCTCTTCCTCCTCCTCTGCCTTGTGCTTCCACTGTGGCCCCGCTGTCAGGTGGGAATGCCAGCAGCATCGCGTCTACCAGCGTGCGCTTGTACTTGCGAATCTTGTGATCGCGCTCCAGTGAGTGAATTAAGGACGGTACGTTGTCCTTGTAACGGGGATCCAGCAGCGTGGCCACCCAGTAATCAGCACCCTGCTGTGAACATGGTTCCATCTCCTCCTCCTCATCCTCTAGAACTGTGCCCCTGCTAGACAATTGTGTCCCTGGCGTTTGTAGGTGCAGGAAACCACCCTCGGAGCCACTTGCGAATGACTGCCCTGAAAGCCTCCTCCTCCTCCTCATCCTGTGCCACATCCTCTTCCATCATTGCCCGAATCGTTTTTTGAAGGAGGCATAGAAGTGGGATAGTTAAGCTGACAACGGCGTCATCGGCACTGGCCATGTTGGTGGAGTACTCAAACAGCGCAACAAGGCACACAGGTCTCGCATGGAGGCCCAGTTATTGGTGGTGAAGTGGTGCTGTTCCGCAGAGCGACTCACACGTGCGTGCTGCAGCTGAAACTCCACTATGGCCTGCTGCTGCTCGCACAGTCTTTCCAGCATGTGCAAGGTGGAGTTCCACCTTGTGGGCACGTCACATATGAGGCGGTGAGCGGGAAGGCCGAAGTTATGCTGCAGCGCTGACAGGGGAGCAGCAGCAGGGTGAGAACGCCGAAAGTGCTCATAGACGGCCCGCACTTTCTGCAGCAGCTCTGACATATCGGGATAATTTTTAAGGAACCTCTGCACCACCAAATTTAGCACATGCGCCAGGCAAGGGATGTCAGTCAAACCGGCTAGGCCCAGAGCTGCTATGAGATTTCGCCCGTTATCGCACACCACCAGGCCGGGGCTTGAGGCTCGCTGGCAGCAACCACTCATTTGTCTGCTGTTCCATGCTATTCCACAACTCCTGCGTGGTGTGTGTTTTTTTCCCCCAAACAGGCAAGTTTTAAAACCGCCTGCTGTCGTTTACCCCTGGCTGTGCTGAAGTTGGTGGTGAAGGTGTTAAGCTGACCGGATGAGGAGGCGGTAGAGGATGAGGAAGCGGAGTAGGAGGAGTTAGGAACAGAAGGCACACTGAAGCGCCCTGCAATCCTCGGTGGTGGAAGGACGTGCGCCAAATTGCTATCCGCCTCAGGCCCATCCGCCACTGCATTTACCCAGTGTGCCGTTAGGGAGATATAACGCCCCTGACCGTGCTTACTGGTCCACGTATCGGTAGTTAGGTGGACCTTGGCACAGATGGCGTTGCGCAGTGCACACCTGATTTTTTCCCCCACTTGGTTGTGCAGGGAAGGGATGGCTTGCCTGGAAAAGTAGTGGCGGCTGGGAACGATGTACTGTGGGACAGCCACCGACATAAGGCTTTTAAAACTGTGCGTTTCCACCAGAGGGAATGACAGCATTTCAAACGCAAAGAATTTTGAAATGCTGGCATTCAGGGTCAGGGATCGTGGGTGGGTAGGGGGGTACTTCCTCTTCCTCTAAAGTGTTGTGGAGATGGTTGGTGACCCAGGTGGTGGTGTTGCTGACAGATCGTCTGTTTGCGGGGTGGCAGGTGCCGGTATCACTACAGAGGTGGATGGAGAGGCCGAGACTGCAGCAGAAGAGGAAGCAGGAGGAGCCAGAGACCTTTCTTGGTTTTGAAGGTGTCTACTCCACTGCAGCTCGTGCTTTGCACTTAGATGCCTGATCATGCAGGTTGTGCTCAGGTTGAGAAGGTTTATGCCTCGCTTCTGGCTCTGCTTGCACAGGGTGCAAACCACTCGTGTCCTGTCATCAGCACATTTTCTGAAGAACTTCCACACTAGAGAACTCCTTTGAGCTGGCTTTGGTGCGCTCGTTCCCTTGCTGCGTTGGGCAGTAGCAGGCGTAGTGTCTAGAGCATGGCCGCTCCGCTTCTGCACCCTGCTCCCTCTTCTGCTGTGCTGGTGGCTCTGTGCGACCACCGCCTCTTCCTCCAAACTACTCAGGTCACCTGCATGACCTTCATTCCATGTGGGGTCGAGGACCTCATCGTCCTCCACATCATCTTCCACCCAGTCTTCACCCCTGCCCTCCTTGTCGGTCTCCACAATTCTGAGTGCCGCAGCAGTTGGCACCTGCGTTTCGTCATCATCGGAGACGTGCTGCGATGGTCCTTCCATGTACTCATCTTGAGAAATAAGTGGTTGGGCATCACTGCACTCAATCTCTTCCACTTCTGGGGCAGGGCTAGGTGGATGGCCCTGGGAAACCTTGCTGACAGAGTCATCAAAAAGAAGAAGAGACTGCTGTATGACTTGGGGCTCAGACTGCTTGTCTGATTTGCAAGGGGGTGAGGTGAAAGATAGTTGGACATTGGCTGCAGGTGCCAACTCTGACCTTTCTGCAGTAGACTGGGTGGGAGACAATGTGAAGGAACTGGAGGCACTGTCAGCAACCCAATCTACTATCGCCTGTACTTCTTCTGGCCTCATCACTTCTAGAGGCGCATGATGCCCTACCAAATACTGCTGCAGGTTCTGTTGCCTACTCACACTTGAGGAAGGTGTTTCACTTGTGCGTGTAGCTGGCACAGATCGACCACGTCCTCTCCTTGTAACAGGAGCTCTACCAGCAGCACCACGACCCAGGCCACGGCCCCTAATTGACGGTCTCCTCATATTTCTGTAATTTATGATCTTGCCCTAGAAAGGTGTTTATTGAATAGCGGAACAAAACAACAACAGTATCGCACGGGTGTATCTCACAGTCAAATATGCAAACTATGCCGTAATTTAATTTTTTTTACCCCAAAAGGGTGTATATTGAATAGCGGCATAGAAAAAAGGATAAAAAATGGTGTATCTCTCACGTACAAACACAGACTATGCCCCGATTACAATTTTTTGTACCCTAAAGGGAGGATGAGGAAGAGGAGTAGGAGGAGTTCGGAACAGGAGGCAAACTGAAGCACCCTGCAATCCTTGGCGGTGGAAGGAGATGCGCCAAACAAATTTAGAAGGTGTATCTCAAACGTACCGATACAGACTATGCCGTAATTTAATTTTATACACTCCAAAAGGGTGTATATTGAATAGCGAAATAGGAAAAATTTTATAAAACGGTGTATCTCACATGTACAAACACAGACTAGGCCCCGATTACAATTTTTTGTACCCTAAAGGCAGGATAAGGAAGAGGAGTAGGAGGAGTTCGGAACAGGAGGCAAACTGAAGCGCCCTGCAATCCTCGGCGGTGGAAGGAGATGCGCCAAGCAAATTTAAAAAGGTGTATCTCACATGTACCGATACAGACTATGCCGTAATTTAATTTTTTACACTCAAACAGGGTGTATATTGAATAGCGAAATAGGAAAAATTTTATAAAACGGTGTATCTCACACGTACAAACACAGACTAGGCCCCGATTACAATTTTTTGTACCCTAAAGGCAGGATGAGGAGTAGGAGGAGGTCCGAACAGGAGGCAAACTGAAGCACCCTGCAATCCTCAGTGGTGGAAGATGCGCCCCAAAAATTGGAAAGGTGTATCTCACACGTACCGATACAGACTATCCCGCAATTTAATTGTTTTTACCCCAAGGGTGTAGATTGAATAGCGGAATAGAAAATATGATATCAAAAGGTGTATGTATCTCACACGTACAGACCCAGACTAGGCCCCGATTACTATTTTTTGTACCCCCAAAGGCAGGATGAGGAGTAGGAGGAGTCCAGAACAGGCAGGAGGCACACTGAAGCACCCTGCAATCCTCGGCGGTATGAGATGCGCCCCAAAAATTGGAAAGGTGTATCTCACACGTACCGATACAGACTATCCCGCAATTGAATTGTTTTTACCCCAAGGGTGCAGATTGAATAGCGGAATATAAAATATGATATCAAAAGGTGTATGTATCTCACACGTGCAGACCCAGACTAGGCCCCGATTACTATTTTTTGTACCCCCCAATGGCAGGATGAGGAGTAGGAGGAGTTCGGAACAGGCAGGAGGCACACTGAAGCACCCTGCAATCCTCGGCGGTATGAGATGCGCCCCAAAAATTGGAAAGGTGTATCTAACACATACCGATACAGACTATCCCGCAATTTAATTGTTTTTACCCCAAGGGTGCAGATTGAATAGCGGAATAGAAAATATGATATCAAAAGGTGTATGTATCTCACACGTACAGACCCAGACTAGGCCCCGATTACTATTTTTTGTACCCCCCTAAAGGCAGGATGAGGAGTAGGAGGAGTTCGGAACAGGCATGATAAACACTGAAGCACCCTGCAATCCTCGGCGGTATGAGATGCTCCCCAAAAGTTGGAAAGGTGTATCTCACACGTACCGATACAGACTATCCCGCAATTGAATTGTTTTTACCCCAAAGGTGTAGATTGAATAGCGGAATAGAAAATATGATATCAAAAGGTGTATGTATCTCACACGTACAGACCCAGACTAGGCCCTGATTACTATTTTTTGTACCCCCAAAGGCAGGATGAGGAGTAGGAGGAGTCCGGAACAGGCAGGAGGCACACTGAAGCACCCTGAAATCCTCAGCGGTATGAGATGCGCCCCAAAAATTGGAAAGGTGTATCTCATACGTACCGATACAGACTATCCCGCAATTTAATTGTTTTTACCCCAAGGGTGCAGATTGAATAGCGGAATATAAAATATGATATCAAAAGGTGTATGTATCTCACACGTACAGACCCAGACTAGGCCCCGATTACTATTTTTTGTACCCCCCCAAAGGCAGGATGAGGAGTAGGAGGAGTTCGGAACAGGCAGGATGCACACTGAAGCACCCTGCAATCCTCGGCGGTATGAGATGCGCCCCAAAAATTGGAAAGGTGTATCTCACATGTACCGATACAGACTATCCCGCAATTGAATTGTTTTTACCCCAAAGGTGTAGATTGAATAGCGGAATAGAAAATATATCAAAAGGTGTATGTATCTCACACGTACAGACCCAGACTAGGCCCCGATTACTATTTTTTGTACCCCCAAAGGCAGGATGAGGAGTAGGAGGAGTCCGGAACAGGCAGGAGGCAAACTGAAGCACCCTGCAATCCTCGGCGGTATGAGATGCGCCCCAAAAATTGGAAAGGTGTATCTCACACGTACCGATACAGACTATCCCGCAATTTAATTGTTTTTACCCCAAGGGTGCAGATTGAATAGCGGAATATAAAATATGATATCAAAAGGTGTATGTATCTCACACGTACAGACCCAGGCTAGGCCCCGATTACTATTTTTTGTACCCCCCCAAAGGCAGGATGAGGAGTAGGAGGAGTTCGGAACAGGCAGGATGCACACTGAAGCACCCTGCAATCCTCGGCGGTATGAGATGCGCCCCAAAAATTGGAAAGGTGTATCTCACACGTACCGATACAGACTATCCCGCAATTTAATTGTTTTTACCCAAAGGGTGTATATTGAATAGCGGAATAGAAAATATGATATAAAATTGGTGATTTTTCAATAGCACATGTGAACACAGCAGTGTCTTATATCAGTCAGCTCTGCTGCAGGCTATGAAGGGAAAAAAAAAGAAAATTCCCCTTTTAAGTTTGTAATTTTTAAATAGATTAGTACAGACTATGCCACAATTTGATTTTTTTAACCCAAAAGGGTGTATATTGAATAGTGGAATAGAAAAAAGTGTATAAATTTTAAAATCACTCAATAATAGCACATGTGAACACAGCAGCACTGAAGGAAAAAAGCTGCACACAACTGACTGATAAAAAAGATTTTTTTCTCCCTCCTCCTCAGCGGGCAAAAAGATTGTGTTCACACCACCCCACACACAGCAAAATCGATGTAGAACACTGACCCTGCCTATTCTCCAGCCTCGCCCTAAAATGATCGATAAGATCGGCAACTGGCACTGCAAACCCCCCACAAAGCAAAATCGATGTAGAACACTGACCCTGCCTATTCTCCAGCTTCGCCCTAAAATGCCCTAACAACTCGCCCTGCCTGCAGCACTCCGACCTGTCCCTGAATTCTTTTCAGACACAATATAATTTTTGACTGTCTGTCCCTAATCAGCAACCAGCACGTATGATGTGTGCTCTGTCCCTGTACTACAGCAGAATGATGCAGCGGCGCTCGGTCTCGAACTCATAAAGACTTGGTCACATGCTTCAGATGGCCAATCACAGCTACTAATACATTAGTAGGCATGGCTGGAATGGCTTAAGGCACACCAGTTAAACGCTTGTTGATTGGCTGTTGAAAGCCCGCCATTAAAAGCGTGCCATTACATACAAACCCGGAAATAAAATGACCGAACACGGATTTTAAACCCGAACATACAGTAAAGTTTTCGGGTCCGTGTTCGGGTAACAAAAATCCAATTATTCGGTACGAACACGAATAATACAGTCCGTGTTCACTCAACACTATTCATAATCAGTTACAACAAACAGTTTTTTCCTTTTGGGATAAAGATTTTGCATAAATAAATAATATCTAATCACTGTAAGCACCCCTGTCAGTGGTAAATGGTTTGTCATACCCCTCTAACTACTGCATCTGCAGAATAGCTTGTTCTTTTTTAAAATAACAGACTTTCTGGCCAGATCACCAGATGAAAATAAAAGAAAGAAAGTCTAAAAAAACAAAATGCAGCCATTCCATCTAAGAGGGTTAGCTGCGCAGTGTGACAAAAGAGGGGGCAGTGTGACAGGGGGGCAGGTATAACAGGAGGGGGGGAGTGTGACAGGAGGGGACCATGTGACAGGAAGGGGCCATGTGATAGGAGGGGGTTAGTATAACAGGATGGATGGCAGTGTGACAGGAGGGGGCAGTATGACAGGAAGGGCCGTGTGATGGGACAGTGTGACAGGAGGGGGTTCAGTTGGACAGGAAGGAGGGCAATGTGACAGGAGGGGGGGCATGTGATGGGGCAGTGTGACAGGAGGAGGGCAGTGTGACAGGAGAGGGGGCAGTGTTATAGGAGGGATATTAGTGTGACAGGAGTGGGGTCAGTGTGACAGGAGGAGGGGGCAGTGTGACAGGAGGAGGGGGAAATGTGACAGGATGAGGGGGGCAGTATGATAAGAGGGGGCAGTGTGATGGGGACAGTGTGACAGGAGGGGGGCAGTATGACATGAGTGGGGTGTGACAGGAGGGAGAGCGGTGTGACAGGAGGGAGAGCAGTGTGACAGGAGGGGGTCAGGCAGTGTGACAGAAGGAGGGGGTCAGTATGAAAGGGGGTGGTGTGAAAGGAGGGGGTCAGTATGACAAGAGGGGGAGGAAGGAGGACAGTGTTATAAGTGGGAGACATTGTAACAGGAGGAGGGGGTAGAGTGACAGAAGGAGGGGGCAGTATGACAGGGGGTAGTGTGACAGGAGGGGGGCAGTGTGACAGCAGGGGGTGCAGTATGACAAGAGGGGGGCAGTCTGATAGGAAGGAGGGCAGTGTGACAGGTGGGGGACAGTGTAACAGTAGGGTGGTGTGACAGGAGTAGGGGGGCAGTATGACAGAGTGTGACAGGAGAGGGGCAGTGTAACAGGAAGAGGGAGGCATATGACAGTAAGGTTGCTGTGTGACAGTAGGGGGGTCAGTGTGACAGGAGGGGGACAGTGTGATAGGAAGGGATCATTGTAACAGGAGGAGAGAAAAAGTATGACGGGGTGACACGAGGAGGAGCAGTGTGAAAGGAGAGGGTCGGTGTGACAGGAAGGGGTCAGGCAGTGTGACAAGAGGGGGATCATAGTGACAGGGGAAGGGCAGTGTAACAGGAGGGGGCAGTGTAACAGGTGTAGGGAAGACAGTATGACAGGAAGGGAGCCTTGTAACAAGAGGGGTGACAGTGTGACAGGAGGAGGGGGCAGTTTGACAGGGGGATGGTGTGAGAGGAGGGGGCAGTGTGACAAGAGGGGGCAGTGTGACAGGAGGAGGGGGAAAATTACATTAAAGGGGCGAAGTGACAGTTGGGGGGGGTCAGTGTGACAGGAGGGGGCAATGTGATAGGAAGGGGTCAGTGTAACAGTAGGAGGGGGCAGTATGACAGGAGGAGGTAGGGCAGTGTGACAAGAGGTGGGTCAGTGTGACAGGAGGGGCAGTGTAACAGGAGGAGGGGAGGACAGTATGACATGAGGGGGGCAGTGTGACAAGAGGAGGTCAGGCAGTTTTACAGAGGAGGGCAGTGTGACAGGAGGAGGTCAGTCAGTGTGGCAGAGGAGGGCAATGAGACAGGTGGAGTTAAGTGTGACAGGAGGGGGTGCAGTGTGACAGGCGGGGGGAGAGTGTAACAGGAGAATTGGGGTAGTGTGTTAGGAGTAGGGGCAGTATGACAGAGGGTGGTGTGACAAGAGAGGGGCAGTGTACCAAGAAGAGGGGGGCATATGACAATAAGGGTGCGGTGTGACAGTAGGGGTATCAGTGTGACAGAAGGGGGGCAGTCTGACAGGAGGAGGGTCAGTGTGACAGGAGGAGGGGGGCAGTGTAGCAGGAGGAGGGAGGACAGTATGACAGGAAGGGAGCCTTGTAACGGGAGGGGGAAGTGTGACAGGAGGAGGGAGCAGTATGACAGGGAGCTGTTGTGAGAGGAGGGGGGCAGTGTGACAAGAGGGGGACATATGACATTAAAGGGGCACAGTGACAGTAGGGGGGTCAGTGTGACAGGAGGGGGGCAATATGATAGGAAGGGGTTAGTGTAACAGGAGAAGGGGCAGTATGACAGGAGGAGGAGGCAGTGTGACAGGAAGGGGTGGTGTGACAGGAGGAGGTCAAGCAGTTTGACAGAGGAGGACAGTGTGACAGGAGGAGGTCTGGCAGTGTGGTAGAGGGGGGCAGTGAGACAGGAGGAGTTAAGTGTGACAGGGGGTGCAGCGTGACAGGAGGGCACACACTATACTTGCTCCAGAGCTGGACAGTGCACTGTGGCAGAGAATGTATTTTGGCCAGGAAGCAAGACTTACCAAGCAAGAGCACTCTGGAGGAGAAGAAGCTGGAGTTGAGGAGGCAGAGCTCGAGGTGGACCAATGACTGCTTGTAAACATTAATGGATCAGGGCACCAGGCTGGATAGGAGGGGTGGCATGGCGGAACGGCTTATAGAAGAACTGATCTCCTTCATTATTCTTCTGGTTACTGCAGCTGCTGAAAGCTTCTCCTCCTCTCCCTCCCGTAGGCATTCCACGGCTGCAGGAGCCAGGAGGATAATAGAGGGGATCAGTTTTCCTATAAACGGCTCCACCTTGCCACCCCTCCCATCCGGGAGTAGACAAATCTGACAGGGGAGCCACAGGGGCCTTCTAAAGCGTGAGGTCGCAGTTGCGACTCCTGCAACCCCTTTAGATACACCCCGGGGCTGAGTGTTAGGGCCCAATCTTCCTAGGGCTGGCTAAAGCCTGCACAACACAGAATTTTGTGGTGCATCACTGCTAACATTAGCCATTATTATTAGTTTTTGCTTACAAATATATTATATTTTTTTCCAGTTTTTTTATGTATAAATATTCTAACCTATCACCTTTCATTTCCCTACCAAACTATTATAGGGAACAGCAACAAATGCATAAACAAATACAAATATATCATAAGAATAGCATTTCTAATAACAGAAAACAATCAAATTAGTTGTTAATGACCTTTTTATACATCATCTTTCACAAACCCATGTTTATCTTGTACTAGGCAAGAAATGTTGATTAGTGAGCAAAAGTTATCCCTCTTCAATTTTATCTAAGACCAGACACTCCTTTGTAAAGACACATAAAATGTTTATTTACAAGTTCATAAATTTCTATGTCCTATACAATTATCCACACATCTCTTTCAGAGGTCCTATTTTGAAGACTTCTTTTCCTAATCCTAGCCAAACATGGCTAAATTACACTTGTTTGGCTGGCAGCGCCAGCCAAGGCTCAAAGGAGTTGTAAAGTCAAAAGATTTTTTTTTATCTTAATGCATTCTTTGCATTAAGATGAAAAAACTTCTGTATGTAGTAGCCTCCTCAGCACCCCCTAATACTTACCTGAGGTCCTTCTCTGTCCAGCGATGTCCATGAGTCCCTCGGCCATCAGGGACTCTCCCTCCTGATTGGCTGGGACACAGCCGCGGCGTCATTGGCTCCCGTGGCTGTCATTTAAATGCAGTTAGCCAATCAGGAGAGAGATGGAATGGGGTTGAATGACAGCTTTGTGTCTGAATGAACACATGGAGCTGCAGCTCGGCTCAGGTGCCCCCATAGCAAACTGCTTGCTGTGGGGGCACTCCATATGAAGGAGGGGCCAGGAGCAGCAACGAGGGACCCGAAAAGAGGAGGATCCGGGCTACCCTGTGCAAAACCACTGCACAGAAGAGGTAAGTATTACATGTTTGTTATTTAAAAAAAACACATAAGACTTTACAATTACTTTAAATTTTAGCTGATTCATCAGGAATCCACTGAAATCTGTGTGATCTATGTCTTTGGAGTTTCTCTACTTCTAGTATTTTCGGGGACTTTTTTATAATTAGCAATGTGTCTGAAAGTTCAGTCTTTGACAACTTGGCTTAATTATTTATTATTATTATTTTTTTTTTTTGTTGTTGTTGTTGTTAATGCATTTTCTGTTCTGCCTTATAGGGTTTCTTTTATTTTTAAAAATGTTGTTTCCTCAAAGAATGTAAACAATAAAGTATTTTTTTAAAAATGTATAGAAATAAGAGAGAGATAATTAATGATGATTTATGAAAATAGTACAGGCTGCTCATATAACAAAATATATGTTTACACAGGTTAGTAGAAAAGGAATGCGGTTTTCACCTTGAATATAAAATCACGTGCAGGGGATTTAAAACAAATAGATTTTGTGCTTGCACACGAGTGGATAATTGAAATGAACACAGCTTCAACTCAGATTTGCAGTATTTGGTATTAGATCACACTTTTAATATTACTCTGTATAGTCATGAAGAATATTTTCAGATCATCTCAGCTACCTTCAAGGCCATCAATTGCCAGCTTCTCATATCTCTGTGAGCCTCCAGAGTTTAGGTTTTTCTGTGGTAGGCTGTGCCAGTATTACCTTCACTAGAGTTAAGTCAGTGGTCCCTTTGGTAATCTCTGTTTCACAGCTGGACTCTCCGTTTTTTTTTCTTCAGATGACAGCTATCAGTTTTTTTAATGGTTGAGTCCTTTAAAGCTTTGATTACTCATCAATCACAATCAGTCATACAAAAATTACATATTAGCTTTGAGTAAAATTGTCCTTTTAAGTACCGTAATTCAGAAGCTATTTACCATTCAATATTTAATTCAAACATGCATAAGGAAACATATATAGTGTATGCATTTTGAAAGTCAAGGCAGGCATACACATGTTCAATGTATACTCAATTTATAACATCTTTGTAACTTTAACACTCTCTAGAGACATTTAAAGAAACACAGCTCTTATTTCTAGCAAACAATGTTATTGATTCTCTGATAATTTAACTTCAGATGCAAGTGTTCTGATAATACCTAATCCAGTGTGAGAATTACATATCAGGAGATAAATTATCCAAAGGATTTTAAAACCTGAGCTTTCTTTAATCCATGTAATTTTATCAGATAATTTAAACATCCAACTCTGATTACAAGATAATGGTTCTTACTTTTCAAAGGTACCTAAAAATACCATCACAATTTAGAGTAGAAAATCAATGTTCTGTTTAGATGGAGGCGAACAAGAAAAGAGCCAAAATGCACATATATTCTCAGTTTTTACATAGAATATTGCAGGTACAAAATAATAACTATTGAGTATAGCTTTGTTTATTCATTAAATGAATAAAACAACTTTTAAAAAATAATTTATGAGAATGTAATTAACATTTTTTCAAATCAACTAAATGGTTTATAATAGTCACCTCTGTATCGGGGTGGCATTATGCCCCCATCAAGATTTAGAACTTGAGTACTCTTTCCAGGGAGCTCCTGCCACCATTTGACATGTTTTTTACAAGAAAAACTGTGGAATAATATACTTGAAGAGGCTGAAGGTAAAGTGAGAAAGTGTAAATAAGTGGATTAATAAATCATACTTTATATATTGCATTACATTTCACATGCAAAACTAATTGAAAAGCCGAAATGAAATTAAAATAGCCACTCATTAAAGTGGTAGTAAACTCCGTTCTACCACTTGTACCTCCAGATAAGTCTATAGTAATGCTTACCTGAAGGTACTGTGCATATCTCCTAAACTTGCACCATTTAGGAGATATTCAAAGTGCAAGCAGCTGGTTATGTTACCGTCACATGCACTATGAATGTCCAGCATACAGTGCCTGACCTTTAGAGCTTGCACCGTAAACACCGGCTCCCGCGCCCATGCGAGTGATGTCATCACACCCCCGGCAACTCATATAGAACGCAAACCCAGAACGAAGCCCAGGGGAACATGTCAGCCCTCTCGGTGGTGACAGCGCATCGCTGGAGGGATTTTATCTAAAGTAAGTCTCTCATAATGTGTTAGTATGCATTGCATACTAGCACATTGTGGCATTGCCTTGCAGGGGAATATTTTTTTTTCTATCAACTGCGGTGATAGAAATGTTAACATGTGGTCCCACCCCTTTAGCACCTGATAGATTATATGCATGTAAAAATATATTAGGATTTGACCACAGGTATATCTTGTTTCTGTTGCTAAGAATCCAGTGTCTGGTTCGCCAGTTACCACATTTCTCATGAACATATTTTCATCACAATAAAAAACCAACAGATCACCTGCACGCAAGTAAAATCAAAATACCACAAATAGTGTGTTAAGCTGCTAGCACAATTCTCCTGGTAAAGAAAAATTATGCTAATAAAAACTAAAATTCAGCTCTTAATAAAAGTCCAAATGTGGATTTTTTAGCGAGAAATGGGTTTGACGCTGCTCTGTGCATAATGCAATAGTGTTGAAACCAACTAATTGTGACAAAACCAATCTTTCACAAGATCTCAAAATATCAAAAAAGCTATTTAGTGCAGATAAAACAGTGTGTCAAAATTATACCATATATTCATTATAGGATAATTTGTGTAAAAAATAAATTAGTGCATTAGTCTGACATGTACTTTGGGAATTATCCATCCAGAGGTGTTTTTCCCCTTGGGATTTTCCGTGGAGAATAATTGGGGTGTCTAGAAAGGAAAGAAAAATTACGATGCTTATTTCGAACTGAAATTCCTCCAAACAACACTAGGCGTATGCTTGCCAAAACTAACCACATAGTATTTGTGGGAGCATTTGAAGACATGCATTTTAGGATCGAAAGGAAGCTATTATGACTTACCTTCCCAACATGCTTTCTTTTTTCACTTAAAAATGGATGCTATTATGTGCTATTGAGTGCTATAAGTCTACTAAAGTCTTATAGCAGATTGCTCACACCTATACGCGCTCTCTAAACATGTATCAATGTGCAGAATTGTATTCAAAACTAGTGTTGCGCTCCCAAATACTAAAAGTGCTAGTATCCCTATAAATCTGTTTGCATAGCAATTTTCAGAATCAGCATATCATATCAAACCATATATACCATAAACAAAACAAAAACAAACAATGCTTTAGTCCATAAAGTTTATTTTATTTTTTTTTTAATATTGCGACAGGCTGAGGAGACACACACAGGATTTGCATTAAGGACTAATGTAAGGTTGTAATGTAAAGTAATGTGAAGTTGTGTTTTTAAATTTCTCCAGATTCTGTATCTATAGGAGTAGTATGACCAAAAAAAAGCTTTGGCCATACTTCTCATTTTAAAGAGATCAGAGAACAGAATTAGAAGGGTAGAAACCTGGCTCTTGATAGTGTTTAGAGTCAAACACTAGTCAAGTTCCACATGCAGGAAGTAGAGAATTCATGCCATAGAAAACGGTAAGGTAGAAGGCTCAAGGCTCACATCAAGTGAAGCCTTCCACCTCCAATGATAGACTTTGTGGAAGGTAGCCTTTCTAGGTTTGAGCATCATAAGAATCAGATTAAACAAAAATACCCCTGTCGCACAGAACCTGAACTACAATAAACCATAACATTAAAGCCCGCAACCACGAAGCAGGATGGAAAATTGACGCTTGAGACAAAGGAAATTGATGATCTGGTAAAGATCATGGTGCATCTACTAGATATCTTACCAGGTCAACACATGCCTGGCCAGTCTAGAGCAATCAAAATTGTGGTAAAAAATACTGCGCTAACAAAAATAGTGAACAAATAGCCGCTGACACTCCAACAGACTGTGATGGCAACCAAATATAACATAAATTGTGCAGCGCTCAAATGTTAAAGTGAGTACAATGGGATACACACTGAAATGCAAAAATAAAGTCCAATATTCAAAATTAGACAAAAAAGAAAGGTGACCAGTCCCACATAGAAGAGTGAATACTTGTGATAAATCCCACACCAAAAAGAGAATATAATTCGCTCACCAGAGGGCATGGACCCAAAGTACCTTACATCAATTGGGTCATGCAGGCTGAAAGTGATTATCTCCTTGGAACAGATGGCAGAGGCTTCCACGAATTCTCCTCCAAATGGTGGATATAGGAAGGTCACTCAAGGATGGTACACGTATGGATATCTGGAAATCCCCACTCAGAAAGGTGTATGTGGGATAAATCGAAAAGACACCATAGCGTGATACCATTTAAATGGTTTATTAAAGCAAAGAAAGTAATGCACTTACAATGGGTCAGATGGTAAGAAGCATTCAATACAATTCGGCACTCTTGACAATTCTAACGCGTTTCATTACACATAACATTTTCAAAGGAATTAGCCTGGTGCCTGAATCAACATACCTTGTATTTATAGAGGTATATAGGAGCAGCTGTTAGAAATCAGAAAATGATGACAAACCGGACCATTCCAATATGGCGCCAGCATGTAAATCAAGCCTCATTTTAGTGCACCAATTAGGAGGTATCTTCATTATTAAGAACCAATCCAAATGGGCATTGTTTCAATATCTCACATTGTTGTGGCCATGCCACATTGGCTTGCAGTTCAAGCCTCCCTATGAATTCAATCAAAGGGGCCGTTTCGTCGCCAGGAAATGACAGTCTTAAAGGTAAACATGTCCAATTGGCTGGAAAACAGTGATTGTGTACATCTAGCATCACTTCCTGTTGCGCCAGGAAATTACACAATCACGTACCCGGAAGTGACCCTAGGAAACAGTGATTGTGTACATCTAGCATCACTTCCTGTTGTGCCAGGAAATGACACAATCACGTACCCGAAAGTGACCCTAGGATGCACCCAAGCCTCCATCTCAGACCAAAAAGTAACCATAATAAGGAAGCCGTAGATCAACAGAAATTCACCAACAATGGCTGGTGATAGATTTAATACACTAGGCGGAATAAATTATTAAAAACATTAAATTGGGGAACAATAGATTAAATAATAAAAATCTCATAGAATATAAAAATTGTGCCGACAGGTCGCATAAATAATCGTATAAAACCCACATAAAATTACACAAATAGATTTGTAAAAAATAACAAATAGATAAATAAAACCATGTAAAAGCATATAGAACCCCTCTGGATTCGCTATAATATATTAATCTAAAAGGTACATTAAAAAGCAACATCGACAAAGGACCATAATATTAAAGGTTAATTAGAATAAATTGTGTACAAATATGTGTCCAATCCCAGGACCAATGTGGGTGGGAACATCAAAACTTAAGAGGTACTAATAAAAGCGTTGATGTCCCACTCGACATTTAAGCCATAGGGCACATAAGTCTGCAAGGTATAAATCCAGTAACTTTCAAGGTGGGAAACTCCCCGTTTACCAGACCCTCCTTTCCATGGGATAGTATATCTGTCAATCACTTGAAAGGTAGTGCCCTTGGGATCTTTATTATGATGGCTTAAATAGTCTTTTGGGACACTATGATTGTTTTTTCTGGCAATAATATTAGAGATGTGTTCGTTTACACGGATGGAGAAAGTTCTGATAGTCCGACCAATATATTGTTTTTTGCATGGACATGTGATCAAATAAACTACATAGGTAGTGTTACAGGTAGCAAAAAACTTGATATCGTAAATCCCATTGGTGGTATTGGATTGGAAAGTCAGAAACTTCCTCCTAGAGTCCGCATTCAATTTGCAGACTCTGCATTTTCTGCACGGGAAAAAAACAATAAAATTGTGAAAAAAAAATAGGTTTAACGGGTGCATTTATAACATTAGGGGCCAATTGGCCTCTTAGGGATGGAGCTCCCCTAAAAGTAGTCATAGCTACTTTTGGGAGGACAGATTGCAAAATTTCTATAATTTCTAAGAATGTCCCAATGTTTTCTAATAATATTCTTAATGGACCTGTGCTGTAAAGAAAACTCAGTAAAAAAAGACCACTTGGCATTGTCAGAGCTCACCCATCTTTGTGAGTCTGATAATAAAGAAGACCTATCAATCTGGGAAACTTTTTGGATATCCAACTCCAAATCTGTAGATTTATAACCTTTTACAATAAATCTATGTTTCAGGATCTCAGATTGTTTCAGGAAATCTTCATTACAGGTGCTGTTCCGCTTAAACCTCGTAAATTGGCTTTTTGGTATTAAACTCAACCAACTTTTATGGCGGCAACTGTCGGTAGGGAGATACGAGTTGCGATCCGTACTTTTGAAATAAGTCTTTGTAATGATCTGATTATTACAAAGGGAGATCTCAAGATCTAGAAAATTTACCTGTACGTCACTAGCTTCATAGGACAATTGAATGCCCCTATCGTTACAGTTTAAGAAGCTCATGAAAGAATCTAGAGATGTCATGTCACCCTTCCATAGGAGGAGGATGTCGTCTATGTATCGAACCCTCAAAGTGAGGATAGACGACATCCTCCTGACACTTGGCCATGACTAAATCCGCCAAGCTCTTATTGGACCTATTACTTTTTGCCACTAGCCATAATTTTTTCTGGTTTGACGGTAAATTTTATTTGCAACGAGGAGTTGCGAATGGGAGTGAAATGCCCACACCCTTGAGGAGAATTAGCATACTGGAAATTTGAATGGTTTACCATTGGACCCTTATGGTTCCCCTGTTCAACTTGGTTGGAACCTTGTCCGTTTTTCCCTCCTTTTTTATTAATATTAGGATGACCCTTGGGTTTAGATTTGCTGGGTACTCTCACAGGAGTCGTGGCAGTACCTTCCCCAGCATCATCTGTCTCAGTGGTCTCCATAGCAGATACCTCTTCAGTGTTGGTATTCGCAAGATTCTTTTGCCACTGAAAAACAGCATTATTCCTGTAGTCAGTGACATCTCTTGAATACTTCTTTTTGTTTTTTTTAATCTTTTGTTCCCGTTCCTCCTTTTCAAGGAGTTTTTGTAAATTAAGAGGTAGGCTTTTATACTCAGATGTAGTGTTATGTGGAGACACTTTTTCTTTGAGTTCTTTAATCTCTTTGTCAATTGAGACCAACTTTTTCTTTTTAATCTCCATAAGATGTTTGAGAAGTTTCACTCCAGCATCATTGAAATAGGTGAACCAAGCTTCAAAAGCAGTGTTACCATTCTGGGGTGAAACCTCCCACCTAAGGCTCCGAGATACCATAGACTCTGAAACATAATGTTCTTCCAAAAAGGCTATGTCCCACTCCAAACGCAATTCTGTAACCATCACATTCTTGAGCCTTAAAAATAAGCCCCCAATTTCTGTATCTGAACCCGTGGATACAAATAACCCTTCAGACGTGAAGGTTCTGGTGGCTCTATATTCAAACACATCCATTATATCAAATAAAATGTGATAAGTGATACATTATACAGTGTAAACTATACAATATAAGTTATAAATATCTTACGATATTATAAAGGAAAGCTGCAGTAATGGTGAGTCGTGGTATCAAAATTGTGGTAAAAAATACTGCGCTAACAAAAAAAGTGAACAAATAGCTGCTGACACTCCAACAGACTGTGATGGCAACCAAATATAACATAAATTGTGCAGCGCTCAAATGTTAAAGTGAATACAATGGGATACACACTGAAATGCAAAAATAAAGTCCAATATTCAAAATTAGACAAAAAAGGAAGGTGACCAGTCCCACATAAAGGAGTGAATACTTGTGATAAATCCCACACCAAAAAGAGAATCAGATTTAAAAAAAATGCCCCTGTCGCACAGAATCTGAACTACAATAAACCATAACATTAAAGCCCGCAACCACGAAGCAGGATGGAAAATTGACCCTTAAGACAAAGGAGATTGATTATCTGGTAAAGATCATGGTGCATCTGCTAGATATCTTACCAGGTCAGCACATGCCTGGCCAGTCTAGAGCAATGAAGATCACCAGAATGCATCTGATCCCTCGAAACTGACAATAAAAACCTAATCTTGATCTTTTAAAGCAGAGAAGGAAAAAGCTTCAGTATAGGAAAGGTATAGATCAGGGTGTACTGATACCACAGAATAACCTGAGCATCCACTACAGGATCCCAGTATCTGGAGATAAACCTGTCTAGTTTATTGTTAAATCCTAAACACCTCTGAGGGTAGGGATCCTTTGGTATGAGTTTGCTTACATATGCTCAATCATTCATAAAAAACAGGCCTGTGTTCACATATCCAAACAACTGCTTCCTTTATTAGTGTTCACCACTGTGTGCTCCAATCATCTACATACATAATCCCTTCATCTGATGTGCCCTCATCTGGGGGATAAGACCAGCCAAAGGTCTATATGCACTTTTGTCCCTCTTGGGGATCTGTTTTATGCTGTTTCACTCCTTTTGGTGGCAATCTTGAGTTTAGAATCCTCCTTCACTTACACTTATCTCCATAGGCCAAATCATAAAGAGAGAAAGCTGGACATAGCACTTTATCTTTTAAAACAACAGGTTTATTAGACACTAAATATAAAAACACTCACATTTTCCTGGTGCTTAGAGTGCAGCAAACTGTAAAAACTATTCAGTTCTCACAGTGTGGGTATAAGACAATCAGACAGTATTACCACGGTATGTGCACAGTGCGCACCTCAGGATGATGACAGATTGGCCCCTACCCTATGCGTTATGCCACAGGGCCACAGAGTCACATGGCTTCCTCAGGGGAATACCAGAGGGTATATCCCCTTGAGGAAGCCACGTGACCCTGTGGGATAACGTGTGATCTTGTGGCTTCTATTCTGATGAGCTTTCCTCCACCATATCTCATTTGTGCCTGGGTCCTTAAAAGTGTCCAACAGAAAAGAAGTGTCTCCGCGCCTGTGGTAAATTACTGCACACCTGAGGTATGTACATCTGCATAGTATAATAAGGAAAATACAATAAAATACGGCCAAAATATCTCATGCAGTATTTTAGAATCGTTTTTTGGCGAATGCCAAAAAACCTTTTGAAAAACGCTAAACGTTATGTTACCACAATTTTTAAGGGGAACAATACTGCTTTGTGAATGGAGCCCATAGTCAAAAAAATCAGTCAGATTAGTCTGACATGATCTGCCCTCAGTAAAGCCATATTGCTTTGAGTCCAGCTAGCTATGTGTTTTTAAGGAATCAATGATGCATCATTTCAGGAGTGATTCCATGAACTTGGCTACAACAGATGTAATTGCCATCTTTTACCTTGCTGCCCTTCTTGTGGATAGGTACCATATCAGCTGTCCCCCATTCATAGGGAACTTCTCTCTACAGAAGAGATTAATTAAAAAGATCTGGTAATGGTCCTAAAACTATACCATAAACTATACAATATGATCTTTCAACTTGTTATTGATAGTGCAATTTATTTCTGAAATGTCTGAACAGAAATAATTGTTTAAATGGTTTGCTACATCTAATTCTTGCTCAACTTACAGTAAGTGTTGTGCCTGGTTGTTCATTTTGGTGATCCATTGTATTTTTTCCTTCCATCGCAGATATTAAAAAAAAGGTTTTCTTGATAGATTTAGTAAATTCCTCCTCTTTTTGTTCCTTGGCAGCCCTGACAATGTGTTTGGCTCATTTTTCTTTATTTTTAAGCACTTCTTTTTTAGCTACACTTTCTGCTTCCTTGAATCTCCTATATGCTATTTTTTTTTCTTCTTTACTATGCTACTTACCTCTTTAGTGAACTATATTGTTTTTTTCTTCCATTTACTCTTACTAATTTGCCTGACATATAATATTGTTTCCTCCAGGATGGTAGACTTTAACAGTTACTTACTCCTGTCGTTTTACTTCAAATTTTAATTCATTTTTTAGAATTTCAACAAAATGTGTCCTTTTGAAATCTAAAACATCTTTTTTGTGTATGATTTTTTAGTTCTTGTTTTAATATAAAACCAAAGACAACGGTGATCGCTAGATTTTTACTGACCTCAACATCAGACAATCGATCCCCATTTGTCAGTACTAAATCTAGAATATTATTATCTTGAGCTGGGCTTTTTTTCTAACTGTTTCAGAGAAACCCCATTCATTGCCTCCATTGCATTCTTGCCCCTGCTTGTAATAGTAGTTTAAGAATTCCAGTTATTGTCAGACAAGTTGAAGTCACCCATAATAAAACCTCTCCCCTCCCCTACTGCCATTTGAGTTATTTCCTCAATCAACAAGTTATCATAATCTCCAGTCTGTCCTGGGAGTCTGTATACCACCAATTCTAAGGGAAAATCCCTTTCTGGTTGTAATGTAAGCACACAGGGTTTCAAGTATTGCATTTGTTTTTTGAAGTAGGGTTCTCTATTTGCTATCTCCTGTATGGTATGTACCGTGGTAAAGTTATTTCCCATTCATTTGAATCCTTGAGTCTTGGCTCTGTAATTGCAACAAGGTTCAAGTTGTCCCTAGACATAAGTTTTCAGCTCATAAAACTTGTTGCCTATGAGTGTTAAAGGAGAAGTACAACCAAATCTCATTTGGCTGTACTTCTCCTGTGGATCACAGGAGTGCAGTTCATTCTGCACTCCTGTGACCTGTTTTTAGCAGACAGCGGGTAGAAGCTGGTACTGTTTGATCGGTCAGTTCTGTCTTACAGCTGGCAGGGGACAGATTCAGCATTGGACTAATGCTGCATTCAACTAGGTTTCCACAAAAAAAAAAATCATTCTCATACTTCTGCACACGACATGACAAACACGGCTATATACTGCTTATCACCAGAAACTTTAACTGAATTAACTATCCCATCAGCCCAGTCCTTAGCAACACAAATCCTCACATTTGTTTTAACCATCTGGGGGCAGAAATGCTCCTCAAAATTAAAATCTCAGCCCCAGTTCTTAGTTTGAATGCATGTCCAAAAAAATCCTAATTTCCATACTAAGAAGCTCATTGCCCTTGTGTGAGGATGCAGGCCAAACTTTTTTCACAGCTCATGATCAAACCACCTGAAAGCATCAGGACTACCATAACCAAAACCTTCAGCTTTGCACCAATCCTTAAACCAAGCATTGAACTCTGTTATAAAAAGAATTTTTCCTTGTTGTCCCTTATGGACAGGTAAGACCTATAAGAGTACCCCCCAAACTGGTGATGTTCCTGGCCCAAATTTTGAAAATCCTTCTGTAAAAAATGTACACTATTCTGAGACGAATCATTTGAGCCAATGTGCACAACAACATCAACATTACACTCACCACTAGCTTTCTTGACAATATTTTAACTACGCCTTTTTTTCTCTCATAACAATAGCACCAGGTAAACGCCTAACTTCCTTTGACACTTCCACATGATTTCCTAAAGAAACATCTCTTGCAACTGTATCACTAACAAGAAGATGCCTTCTCCTTTTAGGAGCCTTATTCACAATACCTGCCTGGCCTGCAACATCAGATACATCAGTTACTTTTGGCAAATCAATTTTTATCTCAGGGACCTTCTTCCTATGCAAAGAAGAATTGCCATTCTCCCAAGAAGCTATGTTTTCAACTTTTGTATCTGCTTCTAGCTCAGAAAGAACACTATAAGGATTATGCAGTTATGCACCAAAAGCTATATGTTTATGATCCACACAATTCACTCTTCCAGATCTAACAGTTGCCCACACTGCCCTTCTCCTGTGCAGTCTTTGAGGAAGAGGTGGCTTGGTGCAAGGCAGCTTAACAGAACAAATTAGACAGCCTCATGATCTCAGATTGAAGGGCACAAACCAAGGAATTCGGACTGTCACCACATAGACTAAACATCTGCATTCAAATGGGGCAGCAACCCAGCTTCTAACAAATACCAAGAAAAACAAATGCCAAGCAAGTATTAAACTAAACTAAATCAGATATTCCAAAAATATACAGTATATCCCTGCTGTTTTCAAACTACTGCTGTTCAAACTATGCTTTTTTGTCCTGCTGTACACCCAAAGAGCAAACTCGGCAGAGTAAACGCTTAAGAGTTGCTATTCCTCCTAAATGCAGTACAACACTAATTAGGCACCAATTACTTTAATAGCTCACCACTCAAATCTCTTACATATTCTAATTGATAACACCCTGTACTTAACACTTAGTTAGCACTGAATAATACTCAATTATTCCAGTACTTAGTAAGCAATCACCAATAGCAATAGAGCCACAATACTGAAGTTACAAAAAGTCCTCAATTTAGGAAAAGCAATGAGAAATTAGACCAGGCCATTTCTGACACTTTTTGTTTACAAGTAAAAATACACTTTTTTAGAAAATTAGTTAGAAAGATGGCGTTACTCTGACTAACAAAGTACAGATTGCTTCTGGTTTCCTATGTAGCAAAGAAACAAATCACCGCTCAAAGTGCTGACAGCTGGGCCAGTAGGATTCCCAAGTAAACTGTAGTAGTCCTGCAAGACTGGGTGCTCACCAAGGTCCGCAACCTAAGAAGTCCATATGCATGTAGAAAGAAAGTGGCACTTCCAGTCTCAGGAAAGTAGAAACTTGAGTTTTATTTCTTCAAAGTCCAACATCGACATGTACAAGACAAACAGGATAGCAGCAAACGCGTTTCACACCATGTGCTTATTCATTGCTGTAGCAAATGAATAAGCACATGGTGTGGAACGGGTTTGCTGCTATCCTGTTTGTCTTGTACATGTCGATGTTGGACTTTTTGATTTGAAGAAATAAAACTCAAGTTTCTAATTTCCTGAGACTGGAAGTGCCACTTTCTTTCTACATGCATATGGACTTCTGGTTTCCTATACCATAGAGCGGATCGGAGATCTTCGGGTCCTTGAAAAGCTCTATGGCAAGCTGATTTGTAATATTCAAGTTGCTTAAGAGCTTTCCGAGTACCTTCATGGTGTGGGATGACTATCTAAAGGCTCTTCAGGCAATCAGAACACCTTCCTGAAATAAGGCCAAGTTCCTAAAGTAGATTGATAACCATTCTAGAGTCCCTGAGAAAAAAGGGCATGTGTTTTTCAAATAACTGAAGAAAATAGTCCATAAATACTACTAGAGGTTGCAAGACCAATCCTCAGTAGATTATTTCAATAAATCCCTGGATCCTTTCCTAAATGCATATAATATAAATAGATACCAAAATTTATAGATAACATTGATTCAATTAATATCTGATTGCCTCTTGTGGGTTTAGGAAGGCATTTTTCCCCACTAGAGCAATTGGATCATGATTAGCTATAAAATCAGGAGCCAAATGAATTTGGAAATCCTGGGGAATTTTTTTAAAGGGTGTATATAAAGGGGCAATACAGATATTCTGAAATATGCAAAATCTTCCTTAGCAATTTGGACATAGCCAGGGATTTAGTCTCTTTGGTACACTAAACCCCTTGAACGACTTTCAAAATTAGACATCAATGCTCTAGGACATAACAAATTTAGCTTAGTAGTTACCCCTACATTTAATTCACCATTAGATAACGAAAAAAAAAAAATGTACGTTAAAAGCAATAGTCATCAATTTTCCAAATGTCCAAATTAAATTTTAAGTCTTGCCTCCCCAGCTTATGGCACACTATATAGAAGCACATCTTTCTCTACATAGACCACACCACAGACAGCCTCCCTGTCATTTTAACATGACACATTTAACATAATCAGACTCTTAAATGACTGTATCAACAATTCCAGCATTTATTTTTAATAAAGACAGTCTTAATCACCACATTAGTAAATTTCAGCTACTTCAACCGAGTGAGCTTCTTTAGGGTCAGAATAGCAGAATCTTTAACTTTACTGCATTCTACTATTTCAGTCATGTATCCATAGGGTAGAATAATGACAGGCTCCACACTTTTTTTTAACATACCTTGCAGGCAAAACAGGAACGTGCTCACTTTTGCCAGTGGCTTCAGAAGACACTCGCTTGCAGACACAATGTCCCAGCCAGCATTACCTTCAGTAATATTCCAGAGTATAGAGCAACTCACCATACTATGCCCCCATTGGCAACATACCAAGCAAGGAACTAGCCAGTGTTCTTTGCTACAGTGCCTTGCGAAAGTATTCGGCCCCCTTGAACTTTGCAAACTTTTGCCACATTTAAGGCTTCAAACATAAAGATATAAAACTGTAATTTTTTGTGAAGAATCAACAACAAGTGGGACACAATCATGAAGTGGAACTAAATTTATTGGATATTTCAAACTTTTTTTAACAAATAAAAAACTGAAAGATTGGGTGTGTAAAATTATTCAGCCCCCTCAAGTTAATACTTTGTAGCGCCACCTTTTGCTGCGATTACAGCTGTAAGTCGCTTGGGGTATGTCTCTATCAGTTTTGCACATCGAGAGACTGAAATTTTTGCCCATTCCTCCTTGCAAAACAGCTCGAGCTCAGTGAGGTTGGATGGAGAGCGTTTGTGAATAGCAGTTTTCAGTTCTTTCCACAGATTCTCAATTGGATTCAGGTCTGGACTTTGACTTGTCCATTCTAACACCTGGATATGTTTATTTGTGAACCATTCCATTGTAGATTTTGCTTTATGTTTTGGATCATTGTCTTGTTGGAAGACAAATCTCCGTCCCAGTCTCAGGTCTTTTGCAGACTCCATCAGGTTTTCTTCCAGAATGGTCCTGTATTTTGCTCCATCCATCTTCCCATCAATTTTAACCATCTTCCCTGTCCCTGCTGAAGAAAAACAGGCCCAAACCATGATGCTGTCACCACCATGTTTGACAGTGGGGATGGTGTGTTCAGGGTGATGAGCTTTTTGTATCCAAATCTGGCTTTAAACTTCTCCACAACAGTATCTCGGACCTGCCTGGTGTGTTCCTAGATACTGCGATACGCATGTTCTTGCCTCTCCAGTGTGGCTCAATACTATCAATACCACAAAATGATAAAAGGTTGGGGTTTCTATTGTGTTTTAGACGGAAATGGTTTGATACACTGTGATATTTAACAACCTGAGCTGCTTTATGGAACGTTGAGGAGGAAAAACCGTCAGCGACATAGGAGGATTTCAAAGGGAACTTGCCATTAAGCTTGATTGGTCTCAATATTATAAGATATGTGAGACCCACTCCATCTGGTAAGTTACCCATCTTATAAATTTACTGCACAGGAAGAAGGCTTCAAGATCCTGCACTTTTTTCACGGATATTTTTATTTAATAACTTTTTCTCACAAATTTATATATTTATATATTTTGATTATTTTATATACAAGATGGGCTTTTATTCATAAAATTTTATGTACTAATTATTTATACACGGATTTGATAATATTGGACGATTGATTAGCACTAATAGTTTGCACATTTGCACTTTTTATTGTGAATTTACAAATTTATGTATTATCATTGCACAGATTCATGTTTTATATATTTTAGCAAGCGCTGTAGATAGCCCTATTTTTTAGGACTATTTTCTTCATTTTCTACCATTTTATACTACAGCTGCTGCTATATCTTATAATTTTACACAATTTTTCACATATTTATATATTTATATCCACAAATTAACTCCTAGGCGCGGGGAGTACTACCTTTCTTCGGAAAAGGATACTTGTTTTCATACTTAGAAATAAGTATACAACTTTAGGACTGGATGTTCTTCAATTAAGGTTACTTTTTGCACTGTGTCCCTGTCGCCCTAGAGCAAATATAATATCGGATATTTATAAAATAGGCAATTTAGGTGTGAAAGGGAGAGGAATTCATGTATGCATAAGGCATTTAGCACATGAGAACTAACACATAATTATCAGCGGCAATTCATCCAGTAGCACTTGATTATATATGAAATTCATTAATAGTTCATATCTATTGTGACTAAGCAGCCATAAATTAATTATATTTAACATAATTGATCTCAAATTAGTTAAAACATCAGAAACTGTGCCCCTTATTAGAAATCACCTGTCATGATTTTAAGACAGCAAATATAAGTATGATTTGATATAACGTCTCATCTCTACATAATTTATCTAGCAAAGTGTCTTAATCTCTTCATTAGGTTATATGGTCATTATATTTGTCAAAATCATATACTCAAGTAGGCTTTTGAAGTTTTTAGAATTATTATGGAAAAGTTTTTGTTTAATTTAATAATAAGGTTTATTCCAGTTACATCTTGTAATTTTAAGTGGGAAAGTGTCCATGGATTTCTTAACACTGTCTCTATCACTTTCAATTTCTGTCCCCACATTTGGCCTTTGTAATGAACAAACTTTATTTTTTTCTTTCTCCTCTGTGCAGGGCAATTATCTTGTCACAATCCTTAGTCACTAAAATAATTAAGGAAACGTATAAGAAATAAGGGCAACAAGCAATGCTAATTATCAGAATTAAAACTGACAAAAACTCTCACAGTCCTATAAATAATATCTAATATGGTCTTGGTTTGAGGTATGACCAGGTACTATGGTACCAAACGTTGATGTCGACCCGTAGAACAAAGCTACAGGAACAGTACTATAATTTCAGTTCAAGTGAAAAGTCAGTCCAAATCAATAAGTCAATAAGAGCAATTTCAAGACCCGCCAAATAGCACATGCCACACAGTAAAGCACAGTGAAAGAAAAATAATATCCAGCATCTCTTTAGAATCACACAGTGAATGAAACACATGTTTCAGCTTCCTGGTAGCAGTAGAGTATATACAGTGCCTTGCGAAAGTATTCGGCCCCCTTGAACTTTGCAAACTTTTTCCACATTTCAGGCTTCAAACATAAAGATATAAAACTGTAATTATTTGTGAAGAATTATAATTTTACTGCACGGGAAGAAGGCTTCAAGCACCTGCACTTTATCAGTCACTATTTATATTTTTGAAAGAGCACTTGCACATCTTCTGAGAAAAGGAATTTTCACGGATATTTTTATTTAATAACTTTTTCTCACAAATTTATATATTTATATATTTTGATTATTTTATAAACAAGATGGACTTTTATTCATAAAATTGTATGTACTAATTAATTTATACACGGATTTGATAATATTGGACAATTGATTAGCACTAATAGTTTGCACATTTGCACTTTTTATTGTGAATTTACAAATTTATGTATTATCATTGCACAGATTCATGTTTTTTATATTTTAGCAAGCGCTGTAGATAGCCCTATTTTTTAGGACTATTTTCTTCATTTTCTACCATTTTATACTACCGCTGCTGCTATATCTTATAATTTTACACAATTTTTCACATAGTTATATATTTATATCCACAAATTAACTCCTAGGCGCGGGGAGTACTACCTTTCTTCGGAAAAGGATACTTGTTTTCATACTTAGAAATAAGTATACAACTTTAGGACTGGATGTTCTTCAATTAAGGTTACTTTTTGCACTGTGTCCCTGTCCTCTAGAGCAATATTTCTAAGTAGACTACTATGCCCAGCTAAAGCCATAGGGGATGGCTTCATTTGATATACCTAGTCATTGAGAACAGAAAGACATGCTGCGCTTTGCAAAATACTTAAAAAAAACAATAAACCTTCTGTAACAGCACAATACATTATATCCATGGCAAACACTCTATTAAATTAATGTTTAATAATTATGATTAGGTGCATGCATTATAATCCTTTAAAGGGATTTAAAGGAATTTAACTCTAAAACCAGATTCAAAATGTATTGGTGTTAGGTCCAGTCTCCAGCCCTTGTTATGATAGTAGTTCCCAAGATGACTTGAATTCGAATTTTAAATATTTTGGAGCCAAATTATATAAATAAAGTCGAAAAAAATGGTGCTAACCAAAAAGACCTGCGCAAAGGATATTATTTGACACCAGGGACTTCTCATTCAATTAGTGAAATAAATTGTAAATTAATTATAAATGAATTAAACTTCCGGGAATTGCTTCCACACTGCGAGCTGCAATCTGAACGTAAAAACGTGAATAATGAATAGCAAAAAGTGAAAACTGCGCTCAGCATTAAAGTGCTATAGGTGCATTAATAAAAAGTGCTATAGGTGCATCAGTGCATTAGTGATATGTTCACAATCAGTAAATATGCAAATACAATGATATATAAATAAACAAATATATTAACATTGATTGGGCTAGAAAAGTCCTTAAAGTGCTCTGTGCAACTGTGCAAATCTAAATCTTCAGCAATCTTGGATTAGATGGGAACCTCCACCACAAACACCTCCACCCAGTGGTCAGATGATATACTCCTTACCAAAATGCGATGACCCCTTAATTACAGGGGGTCAAACCCGGCATATCACTCCACATTGGCTCAAGGTTATCCTCATCACTGTTATCACCTCAAAAGCTTTGACAAGGTTCCGGATCTCCGGACATTAAGGTGCAAAGAAAGATAAAGGAAACTCCAATAGTGTTATACCGTTTGATACTGGATTTAATAAAAGATATATTGCACTTACATCATAGCGGTGTTTAAGCGCCTGTAGTACAAAGTATACAGCTGGTCTGGTGGATGGGACGCCGCTCTCGCTCCACGCCTCACCTCACCGGAACTCTACGGTCTCACGCTCCCGACGCACGTTTCGTCAGCCGCGCTGACGTCATCAGGGGGATCATCAGGGACGTCATCATGATCCCCCTGATGACGTCAGCGCAGCTGACAAAACGTGCGTCGGGAGCGTGAGACCGTAGAGTTCCGGTGAGGTGAGGCGTGGAGCGAGAGCGGCGTCCCATCCACCAGACCAGCTGTATACTTTGTACTACAGGTGCTTAAACACCGCTATGATGTAAGTGCAATATATCTTTTATTAAATCCAGTATCAAACGGTATAACACTATTGGAGTTTCCTTTATCTTTCTTTGCACCTTAATGTCCGGAGATCCGGAACCTTGTCAAAGCTTTTGAGGTGATAACAGTGATGAGGATAACCTTGAGCCAATGTGGAGTGATATGCCGGGTTTGACCCCCTGTAATTAAGGGGTCATCGCATTTTGGTAAGGAGTATATCATCTGACCACTGGGTGGAGGTGTTTGTGGTGGAGGTTCCCATCTAATCCAAGATTGCTGAAGATTTAGATTTGCACAGTTGCACAGAGCACTTTAAGGACTTTTCTAGCCCAATCAATGTTAATATATTTATTTATTTATATATCATTGTATTTGCATATTTACTGATTGTGAACATATCACTAATGCACTGATGCACCTATAGCACTTTTTATTAATGCACCTATAGCACTTTAATGCTGAGCGCAGTTTTCACTTTTTGATATATAAATAAAGTGTATGTGTTACCGTAAATCCTTAACTATATTTGTTGAGTAATTGTGTTCATTAATCATGATTTTTTTTTCAACTTATTTTAGGATGGCGATATATACAATGAGGCTGTAGCTGTTTATATAAGGGAGTGAGATATAATCATGTTATATTTTCAAAACTGCTTTGTTTATTTATATTTTCAGAATATTCAGTATATTTTCAGAATTTATTTTCAGAATTGGGGCACATGGCTTTACCTTGTCTGCATTTTTCTGAATTCGTTTTTCTAATTCAAAAGTCCTGTCTTTTTTTCTTCCAAAATTTTTCTTATTGAATATCAAAAGAATAACATACAGCTTATACATTGTTAGCTTCTTAGTCCTGTCTATGAAAATCAAGGTACCCATATTAGGCAGCAGTGAAATATAATCAATATAAGTGTCAGTAATTTACAAAGTTATCATTGTGAACGTTTCAATAACTAAAAAAAAATCACTGTTTTGCAAGATATATTTCCTGGTATTGTAATTGTATAATTTTTCTGAAAGGTCTTCAACAAACAAAGGCATACTTGTCCAAATATATGAAGATGCATCCATAAAAATATATTTGCAGCAGTTTCTAACTTAGTTACACAATCTCCAATACTCATACTATATGGTTCAAATACGAGGTAGTATTAAGTGAGTAAAAGAACATTCATGGAAGGTTTGATGTAATTCATAATTGCAGACCACGGGTCCTCTTTAGTAAATGGTTACAATGAGTTGAGGTCCTTTTTGATGATGTAGTGTGAATTTCAAAAAAGGCAAAGTTATGGTTAAACTTAAGCTTAGATGTTAACCTTTTTCCTGCCAAAATTATACACTACTTCATGGCAATAAAAGTGTTAAAACAAGATCAAGAATATAAAAGTTGCTGAGAACTTGATTTTATATTTTATACCAGATGCTGTGTTTTTTATAGAAGTTATTGTGATGGTTGTGCCTATTCCATATTTAACTTTTGCTGAAGGGATATTCTATTCACCCGATGATTTCCACTGGGCTCCAGTAGGGGAGAATGGATTTGTGTATGTATTATTAGTTGTGGCTTTGCAGGTTATTAATAAACTTTTTTGCAAGAATTTTCTAGTATAGTGTGGCCACTATTCTTCAACTAATGTACCAAAAAAACAAATGGCAGATGTGCAGCAAAACACTGCACTCCCCATCCAGTTCTTTCTATAGTGGTGAATAAAAATAGAGAATCATCTAGTACCCTTATTTTCAGGAGACCTAAAGGTATAGGCAGAGATTATTGCTATGCTATTAGAGGGTGAGCAGGTTTTGTATCCACAGGCTAAATCTGTGGTCAGGTCACACCTTCAAAAGGCAGGGCATGCCTACCTTTCATTTCTGGCAGTGGACATACACTACAGCCAGAACATGTGTAAGAGGTGGTCGTATTGAAATAGAGTATTACACAGCAATTTGCTTCATCTGGGGTTGGGGAAAGTAGTGGGAGCATAGAGGGAAGGAGAAACAGGCAGGGAGAACCAAATGTCATTGATGTTCTTGCAGCTTCAGTTTACCGCCAAGTTCTTTCCAACAATGAGATGGATGGGAATGATGATGAGGCCTCCAAATGTATCTATAGGCCAAAGATAGTAGAGAAGAAAAGTGAGATAGAGGCACAACACTAGTGAGGCAACGTGTCATCCAGGGGCTGCTTGCAGAATAATGCAGTTGATCTATTCCACCAGAAAGCACTTCTCCACCGGTGCCGGTCACTCTTGTTTCTTCCTATAGCTCAATCGTTTGGGACTTTTTCCACACGTGCTGCAAAAAGCTCCTTAATATTTTGCAGTTTCCGTCAGCAGCTTATACGTGTGCTAAATCCATCTCATAAAAAAATTACTAATTATAAAAATAAAAAAATAAGCCAATCCTAAAAAAACTCTTGTGCCCTTGTACAAATGTGTGTGTATATATATATATATATATATATATATATATATATCCGCTACCAGGTGCAACCCCAATGAGATAAAATTCACTAAATGTCGATGACAGATAAATTAATAGGCATGTGTTTATACTATATACTGTGTAAATATACTGTATATACAGTATCTCACAAAAGTGAGTACACCCCTCACATTTTTGTAAATATTTTATTATCTATTTTAATGTGACAACACTAAAAAATGACACTTTGCTACAATGTAAAGCAATGAGTGCACAGTTTTTATAACAGTGGCAACAAAAGTGAGTACTCCCCTAAGTGACAATGTTCAAATTGGGGCAAAAGTGTCAATATTTTGAGTGGCCACCATTTTTTTCCAGCGCTGCCTTACCCTCTTGGGCATGGAGTTCACCAGAGCTTCACAGGTTGTCACTGGAGTCCTCTTCCACTCCTCCATGATGACATCACGGAGCTGGTGGATATTAGAGACCTTGAGCTCCCCCACCTTCCCTTTGAGGATGCCCCCCAGATGATCAATAGGGTTTAGGTCTGGAGACATGCTTGGCCAGTCCATCACCTTTACCCTCGGCTTCTTTAGCAAGGCAGTGGTCATCTTGGAGGTGTGTTTGTGGTCATTATCATGTTGGAATACTGCCCTGCAGCCCATTCTCTGAAGGGAGGGGATCATGCTCTGCTTCACTATGTCACAGTACATGTTGGCATTCATGGTTCCCTCAATGAACTGTAGCTCCTCAGTGCGGGCAGCACTCATGCAGCCCTAGACCATGACACTCCCACCACCATGCTTGACTGTTGGCAAGACACAATTGCCTTTGTACTCCTGACCTGGTTGCTGCCCCACACGCTTGACACCATCAGAACCAAATAAGTTTATCTTGGTCTCATCAGACCACGGGACATGGTTCAATAATCCATGTCCTTAGTCTGCTTGTCTTCAGCAAACTGTCTGCAGGCTTGGTTGTGCATCATCTTTAGAAGAGGTTTCCTTCTGGGATGACAGCTATGCAGACCAATTTGATGCAGTGTGCAGTATTTGTTTTGTGCACTGAGAGGCTGACCCCCCACCACTTCAACCTCTGCAGCAATGCTGGCAGCACTCATACGTCTATTTCCCAAAGACAACCTCTGGATATGACGCTGAGCATGTGCACTTGACTTCTTTGGTCGACCATGGCAAGGCCTGTTCTGGGTGGAACCAGTCCTGTTAAACTGCTGTATGGTCTTGGCCACCATGCTACAGCTCAGTTTCAGGGTCTTGGCAATCTTCTTATAGCCTAGACCATCTTTATGTAAAGCAACATTTCTTTTTTCCAGATTCTGAGAGAGTTCTTTGCCATGAGGTGCCATGTTGAACTTCCAGTGACCAGTATGAGAGACTGAGAGCAATAACATCAAATTTAACACACCTGCTCCCCATTCAAACCTGGGACCTTGTAACACTAATGGTCACACGGCACCGGGGAGGGAAAATGGCTAATTGAGCCCAATTTGGACATTCTCACGTAGGGGTGTGCTCACTTTTGTTGCCAGCAGTTTAGACATTAATGGCTGTGTGTTGAGTTATTTTGAGGAGACCGCAAATTTACACTGTTATACAAGCTGTACACTCACTACTTTACATTGTAGTAAAGTGTAATTTTTTCAGTGTTGTCACATGAAAAGATATGATAAAATCTTTACAAAAATGTGATGTCTGTACTCACTTTTGTGCATGCTATAAATTCTACAGGGTGCCCAAACTTTTGCAGACACCATTTTTTTGTTTTCTGTAATTTTGAAAGTGTCAATGATGGAAATAAAATCTAACTATTATAAGAATGTCTAATCTGTAATTTAATGCCGTTTGGAGATTTTTCTATCTTTCCTTGGCTTCTTTATGCACATTAATACAAATTTTTACGTGGGGTGCCCAAACTTTTGATCCCCACTGTATGGCTTCTCATGCTGTCATTTGTTTTATGCTAGCATGGATGGGAGGCCTCCTCCTCTCTTATACAATTGTTGTTAAATTGTTATTGGTCGGTATAACACCTGATTAAATTATCAATTGATTGATATAGGGGTGGAGGTTCCTTTCATGTGTTTATACATTTAAATGCTCTTTTATATGTTCTGTGTGCTGTGACCAAGGCTTATCGCCCAAAAAAACACGAGCCCCTCTATTTGTTTACTCACTGGGATGTGATAATAAAGAATTGGAAGTTTTATGGAGTTGCCAGCTGTCCTCTTGTTTAACTACCCAGGAAGACCTTAAAATGCTGCAAAGAACTGTGGCCCTTGTTGGAAGTCATATGTGCTTCAGGCATATTATGCCACTGGGGCTTTCCTGCTTGTCTCATAGCCTACAAAGATGGGTGTACAGCCACACTCAGTTTTCCTAAAGAGCTGACTACTTAGATGGCAAGATCATGTTCCATCCTTCCTGCTATTATCCTCCAATTAAATGAAGAAATCATATAAAAAGTGATGTTTGAAAACCCACACCTCCTCACAGTGGAATGGATAAGACTAATCCAATTTTTCTCAGACTGACTTTAAAATGATAATTTCTAATTTTCCTACTCTCAGGGATTTGCAGTTGTATGTTAACATTCAGTTGTGATGTATTCCCATTGAACATATTTATGAACTAAAAATGAAACACCCTTGAAGTAGGATATATGACAGGAGTGGCTAGAACAATGTAATCATGGTTTGCAGAATTATTTGAATGTATGTCTGCTCATCATTGTGTATTATTGCATAAGGGGACACGGCCTATGTTATGCATGTTCACCAACTTGGAGTGCAATATGACCTGGGAGTGGGCTTTCTCTTTCCACACACCTGAAGTGTTTCTCTAGCAAACCATTACCTGTGGTAGTTCAGAAATAGGGTCTTAATCAGATGAAAGTAGAAAAGAGTATTATAGTATACACAATAATGAGAGTTGGAGTAGCTGACAATGAACTTAACAGACAGAAGAAGAAGGCCTCAGATGAGTTATTGTTTAGCGCCAAGCCTGTCTATAACATGAGCAGTGAAGAAATGCACTTTCTTTACTGTCATTTTTAAATTAAGCCTATTTCAAGTCCTTTGTGTTTAGCTTCAATGAATTTGGCTCTTTCTTTCTGTAGCTCTATAGAGAAGCCTGCAAAGATGACAGAGTTTTCATAGCTTAAAGTGCCTTTCTGTCTGACTGTTTACAAAATCAGGTCACATGCTTTACAGTATAGTAGTCTGACTAAAACTGGCCATGGTGAAGCACCTAAAGGGGAGAGGGTTTAGGTGGTACTCTGTCTACCTTTTAAAAGGCATTTTTTTTTTTTTTTAAAGAAGTGAGCAACAGGGAAAATATCTTGTCTTTTTTCTTATCTAAATTTTGTCTCTCAGATTTTAATGGGAGCCCAAAAATACACAAATAGTTTTAAAGATCTTCAGATTCATTGATTGTCTTCCCAGTTGTTGACAACCTGTAAGGAACAGGGAAGAAGGCATCTTTCAAGAAGTAAGAAAGTATGTATGTTATCTTCCTTATGTTTTCAGGTCATGACAGATGAGACCTATACCAACTTTAAATTCCTTTGTTTTCCCTATCAAAGATGTATGACATACTGTAATAGCTGCCAGAACTTGAGAGTTTAGCTTTTCCAGTGTAAACTTCTGGGTCTTCTATGCTGCCCTTTAGCAGGTTTACCAGCATCTGAGGCTGTGTGTGAGAAGGGCTCCAGTTGCTATCTCATCAGCCCATATGGGTAAATTCTTTAAATGGTCCAACTTCAGTTTGCTACTTTTCTCTGCTCATCACTAGATGAGTTAAGGCACTAGAAGAGTATGATAATTTGGCTATATACGGGCTTTCAGTCTGCAGGAAAGCACTGTAGAATAGAGTCTCTTTACCTGCCTTCCCCAACAGTGGGTGTACAGCCCCTTAACTCCATTGCTCACAAAACCTTGGGCTCGCATCCTCCCCTGTACTCCTGAACATGTCCCGGGATAAAATTTCAGCTCCTCCTTTCTGTGCTCAGTGCAACTGTGCCCCCTCTACATCAGAATCACTGAACAGGCCACTGAAGGACATAGGATCATGCAGCACTAACCTAAGACCCCATCACATTGGTAGACATCATCAGGACAGATTCACCAGTATAGCCACTCAGGTGGGTTAGCATTGCTCACCTGCTGCCTAGACTGCTTTACCAGACACTTCTGCACCCATTTTTGTGCAGAGATTTATGTGGGGGTTCCCAACCAGGCTTTTTTTCTTCAGAAATGTGCTGGCAACTCTGGCAGCCCTCTCTTCTCCAATCTGTCTTGTCACGCATTAGCACAACCCACTTCCTCTACTGGCCCTGGTGAGTCCCGCCCTCAAGCCCCAGTGAGTCAGGCCCCAGCACTGCAGCTGCTAGTAGTGATCCGAGAGGCAGCTTGCATCCCCTTCTGCTGCCCCTATTTCAACAGTTCTCATAGGCAGAGCTTTGCAATCATCACTTTGTACTGTGCCAAGTTTAAATGAAAAGAGCCCGTGCATACCATGTACTGTATAGCGGTTGCAGCTTTCCAGAACAGGTAAGGAAGCTGTGAAAGGGGGGCAGGGAAGAGCCCTGTCCCCCTTTCACAGCTTCCTTACCTGTTCTGGAAAGCTGCAAGTTTGGGTATAGAGAACTGTGAATGGGGGGGGGGGGGTCTGTGCAATGAAAATAGCCAGGGGGGAAATTTGTACATAGGAGAATTGGGAGGGGGGGGGTCTGTGCAATTTGCAACTGCACAATACAAAAGAGCTCTAATAGTGCTTACAGTATATCCCTTATAAACCACCTTTATTAATAAGATATCCAGATAACAAGGGCACGTGAGTACCCATTTATCTGGATATGTTTTAATTAAGGTGGTTTACAAGTGATATAAGCACTATTAGAGCTCTTTTTTCATATATATGTCATTATAATATAATCCACTATCTAGGAGACGACTACACGGAAGAGCAGAGGAACCAGGAGATTTACATCTATTTGATTGAACCCAGGGGAGGTTCACAAGCGCAGCTGACCTAGCTTAATTGTGGGGTCACACTCTTTGAGGTGAGCATATACCCAGGATGGGGGAGCACAAGTGAGGTGGCACATCATTTTTGGAGCACATCAGTGTTTGGAACACATTTTTGGATTGAAGTCAAGGATTGTGATATGTTGGTATAATCACAGCACAAGGGGAAATATATGAACTGTGGATATCATGTTACATTCAGCACTGCATGTTGGTAATATAATTTAATTATATATGTTGGTGTTTTATTAACGTCACTTTTATATATATTGGCACTATATTTGTTGGGTTGTTTGACAAAGTAAACGGAACGTATCATGGCACTTATATTGAATTGGTTACTCTAAAGGAGTCTGTTACAACTCTCCCTGTGCAAGGATTCTCTGCTCTGACAATGACAAGCTTTTCCTTGCAGGGCCAGTCAACTGGCCAATTTAACCCTCTTCAAACCATTCCTGAAAGGAATATGTGTATAAGAAAGATCTTTGACCAGCCTTTTGTACTTCTTTTTGTAAGGCTACTAGGATGCCTAAAATGACAGAGGTACCTGCACTGCAAGTATTTTGCACTTTCAAAGGAGTGCATTGCCTTTTTACCTATGATGTTTAAGCTAGAAGCTCATTCTTGAAGAGGGGGTAAAGAATAAACAGAAGGACAGAGCAGAAGAATGTCTTAGTGGTCAGTACCTTGCAGTACTGGGTTGCTCAAGTTCAAACCCAAACCAGGACACTTCTATCTACAATCCAGGGTGTTAGATTAGGGCACTTATGGGGAAGAGGTTTTCCAGTATAATGAGTCACCTGTTTGGTTAATGTGGCCTTCATCAGCTTAGCCGTATACGTTGTCATTGGAGAATGCTGTGTCCTTCAGGGGTATATTCAATTAGGATTATTGGGTGTGTCCTTGGGGGGTGTAGCGTCTTCTGGTGGTAGCCTTGTGTTGGGTAAATCTGTCTGCAGTTGCAGCCTGGGAGCCTGCCCTAACCCTTGCCTCACTTCCAATGCAATAGAAGTTGGAATGAAGACTATTCTATCCTATAGAATAATTCTGACAAGTGGGACAATCTGGTCTGCATTGCAAGAGTTTAAACGGCAAACTTGAGGGCTAGCTTTATCTTGATGGAAAATAGCTGGAGATGATTCTACTAGTAGAACAACCTTGTCTGCATTGCAAGAGTCTAAACAATCCCCTTAAAGGGCTAGCTTCATTTGATAGCAATTAGCTGGGAATAAATCTACAAGTGGGACAATCTTGTCTGCATTGTGAGAGCCTAGCAGTCACCTTAAAGGGCTAGCTTCATTTGATAGCAAATTGCTGGGAATAATTTTACAAGTAGGATAATCATGTCTGCATTGCGAAAGTCTAGCAGTCCCCTTCAAGGGCTAGCTATATTTGATAGCAAATAGCTGGGAAAAATTCTACAAGTGGGTCAATATTGTCTTCATTGTGAGAGTCTAAACAGTCCCCTTCAATGGCTAACTTCATTTGACAGTTAAGAGCTGTGTTTAGTCTGGTCTCCTGCCTCAGAGTACATGTCTGCTGAATGAAAGAGGACTGTGAATCGAGAGTCAGAGGCAAACTTTAAAGGGTTTGCTCATGCAGTCCTGGCCTGGAGTCCAGAAAGATTTGAAGAGAGAAAGAGTCCTCAACCACATATTCAGCAAAGAGCTACACTTCTGGTGGAGAGGTTGCTTACTGGCCTTTTCCATATTTGTGCCAACCATACGTATCTTTTGGGTACCTGGTTGCTCCTCTTCTGATATGAGGATACAGCTTTGGTCTCGGAATGTTGGTCCAGCACTTCAGGCCATATGGATCAATTAATCACTTTCAAGCCTCTGACTGTGCCAAGAGGAATCCTTTGCTCCAGCAACAATAAGCAAGTTCTGCTAGCCAACATTTTGTTATCGACTCTAGGGACGGAAATTCAAATTACTGCCGATTTGATTTTAAGAGGAGTACTTTTGTTGCTCAGAGGGATGCCTATTTCCAACTTCCAGAGCTGTGTTCTGACATACCTCAGTTTCTACATGGATTAAGACGTCATGCTGCATATATGTCTGCTGGATGGGTTCTCGATTCACTCCTCCTCTAGACAGGGATTCTTGTCAAGTAAATGGAGGGAGTTCTCAGAACCCTACAAAAAATTGTCTGGCTAGTCTTTCAAAAAGGTTGATGTGATTCCTTCACAAATCCTTGTGTATCTGAGAGCCTAACCCATCACAGTTCAGGATACATCGTTTTTGCCACAAGTGCAAACTGGTGGTAGGATGCTGGGTAATCTTGGCTTTCTTTTCAGCGTCTCAATACCTGATGATCAGGACCATGGTCTCTCCCATCCCTATATTGAGGTGTGCTCAAAGGAAATGATCTCCTGTCCTGAAAGGGTTTTTTTTTCTCCAATATTGATCATGGACCCTGTGATTCCTGTTTCGCAAATAGGCAGATGAAGCCTTGGGTTCTGGCACAGTGTAATAAATCTTCTGTGCTGCTGAGTTATTGCCAGTGGAACTCCTTTGTCGGGAAATTGTTTTGCCAGTAGAACTCCCTTGTTGAGAAGTTAGTTTGAACATTTTGGATTTCTGGCCACCTCTTTCATGCTCCCTTTGCTTTTTGTCACCTGACAGCAGGCTTTTTAGTCTCCAGTGATGTCCTACATCAGGGGGCAGATCAGAACCTGCAGGGTCAGTTCACTGGGACGAGGTAGAGATGACTGTGATCTTGGTGGAGTAGAATCGTCCTTATCTCTTTTAAGTCTACATAAATGTTCTTGGAAGAATGCATATTCTGTGGCCCAATTGGGCAATAAGTGGTTCCTACATCCAGGTCCCTCCAAGTGAATTTTATCGCTGGACACCATTTCGGGGTTAGATCTGGTAGCATCTTCTTACTGTTACAAGCTGGAAAGCTTTTCCCTAGGGGCCTGGGTAAAGCCCTGGGTGTGGATTCTGTGTCAGATCAGGAAAGGTCTCACAAGCCAAATGCTTTCCAGTTCGATCCAAATACAGTTTTTTGGGGAGTCTGTTGCTAAAGACAATTTTTGCAGTAATTCCCTATTGGCCAAATAGGCCTTGGTTCCTGCCTTTGTTAACAGGATATTGGATTGAAGTCATTTCTCTTGGATGAGATTTTCTGTTGTACAGAGTAATATTTTACCCTTAATCATCTCTCAAGAGACTGATCAGGCTTGGCTGTTGTTTCTTAAAACTAATATCTTTAAACCCTACAAAATTATTTGAATAGAGCTTGTGCAGTTTAGACTGCTTTGTTTTCTTTGCTTCAGTCCTCTGGTCAGGTACATTCTGTATTTCAAGTGATCCTAAAGCTCTCTTAGAGGGCAGATCTCTGTAGTCTCTGTCATATCCAATGTCTCATGGGTAGACTATCTCTTACTCATCCAATACTTTGATGGGAGCTGCATCTGAGACTCGAAGGAGAGCCAAGACTCTCTAGGGGAAGTTCACTGCTTGCTCTGAACTTCCTTGCCAGCTCCAGACTAGATCTTTTTGAAGTCCAGTTTGGGTAAAGACTGAGCTATAAAGACATGCGCTCTAAGGGCTATCTCTTCAGCCAGGAAGTTTGCCAAGATCAAAGCTTTAGGCTAGGAAGGATCCTTTGGTGACTTGCAGCTCCAGGTGGGATCCCCTGCAGTCCAGTTGAAGTAAGGATTGAGCCATGATGTCAATCTCTCTAGGGCCACATCCTTAGCAGGAAGCTTGTACAGAATCAGGGCCTTTAGGGCCCCTTGACAGCTTGCTGCTCCAGATGGAATTTCTTTCAGTCCTGTTTTGATTAAAGTCTCAGTCACAAAGGCAGCCTTTCTATGGGTTATTTTTCCTCAGTCAGGAGGTTTGCTGAGATCTGGGCCTTGTGCCAGGAGAGATCCTTATGGCTTTCTGCCCAGTACAGGTAGTGTTTTATATCCATACTGAGTGGCAATCTGAGGTGGCTTCGGCATTCAATGAGAGCAAAAGATTTGTTCCTCCTATATGCAGGACCACCAAGAATAACTGCTTCCATGCCATGGATATTGGGATACTTTGAGCATGCTCTCAATCTACAGCTTTGCTCAAAGTTTTAGGACAAATTTGTCACTCTCTCTAGCAGAATAAGAGGGATGGAGAATGCCATCCAGAATTTTTGCTGAATGGGTAATTCCAACTGGTCATTAGGCTTATAAAGTTTAGGGCTTGGTTCTTAAGGAAGATGTCACCACACACTCCTCCAGGAGTGTGTAAGCTTTGTGGGCTCCTTGTGAAAGGGCACCAGGAATAGTTGTAGGAGGATGACCTGTCTTCCATTAAAGCTGTTCTATCTCATTGTGGAGCGTAGCTAACTTCCTTATGCTGTTAATATCTATCCATAGGGTTTCTGTTGGCTATGATTTAAACCCTACTTTTCCGACATTCCACCCTTGTTTTTTGGGCTGGTTAGTTCCCAAATGCATGCTGCCTTGGAATTCTGTCAGGAAAACTGAAAATTTAGTATCAAATACTTACCGTGATTTTCCTTTCCTGATGGACTCCATGGCAGCAGGAGTTCTCTCCCAGAGTCATGATAGGCTAGTTATCGAATGCAGCCTCTGGCTCAGCCTGAAAATGTAAGGGATTGGGGTCCTATAGGTTAGGAGCGAGTGCGGGGCTACCCAAACATATGCTGTCATGGAGTCCATCAGGAAAGGAAAATTACGGTAAGTATTTGATAGTAAATTTTCTGTTTTCCTGACAGACTTCCATGGCAGCATATGTTTGGAAACTAACTAGCCCAAAAAACAAGGGTGGGATGTTGGAAAAGGATGGTTTTAATCAGTTGTTTGTGTGCTGAGAACACACTTGTTGTGTGCTCCTAACTGTGTATGTGTAATTGTGTATGTAATACATTAGATACACAATAACCACATAATTAAGGAGTTATTGAGAAAAAAGTAAACCATTTCTCAAAGCAATAGAGAGGCTTATTTTTCTAATTTTGTATTTTGCAAATGCTAGCTGTCTGGCTGCCATATTGCCCATCTTGATTCCAGGTCAGTGACTCAGAAATTATTGATGATAAATGGTCAGCAATATAGCCAGGCAATGTTACCTAGTTTAAGTGTATATGTGGATATACTCCAATCATTACAGGAGTATTTACATAAATACAGCTAGATCTAAGGATTCTTGCACAAAAGAAGTGGTTAAATATGCAATATACTGTTATTGATAGAGTTGCATAATATTTACCAATAACACACCAAATAGTTTTTACAACACAATGTAGAGTACCCAGATAGCAAGGATACTTGCCACACATTTGTTGTGTTGTGTTGTGTTGAATTGTAAGTGTGTTATCTTACTGAACATTTCACTGGCAAGCTTTACACTTGCAGAGAACTTGAAGTTCTAGTTGACACTTTTCCAATTTACAGCAAATTTTTGCGTGGCAAGTCTCTAGCAAGAGCAAAGTTGCAGTGGTGAGTCTACAGCAAGAAAATTCAGCCACAGTGACCCCTGTGGTGGGATGACTATTGCACAACATAAATGAACCAGAACTTGCAGCAGATTAGCAAAATGTTTGCAAAGAAAGTTGATCTTGAGTCATGCAATGTGGACTTGCTGCAATTGGGCAACAAACTTGTGAAGCCTAGCAAGTCTAGCAATAGTTTAGCAAGTCATTTTTAAACTTGCAGCACAATTGCTTGTTATCTGGGTATATGTACAGTGGGTTACATGATATTTACAATTACACACAAAATCATATTTTCAATGTACAGTACAAGTGTAGCGCTGATATACTCTTATATTCATGTGTGTCTGTATACTTTAATGAAACGTCTGCGTTTGAGTAGTTGGAGCCACCTAGTGACCAATACTGGTAATGCAGCTATGTTTTTTTTTTTCTGAAAGAGACAGGAAGTGATTGTTGGTTTGGTCACCTACCCATGAACACCTTCTTGTGCAAGGCATGCTGGGTAGGGGATAAAAGGGGCCGGAGCAGCCATTTTAGCTCTCTTGGAATCGTGTGGCCTGCCTGAGAGGACCTGTGGGGAGACGGTGGCCAGATTGCAGAGACCCAGAGACACTCATCCGAGCATCGGAGGACGGGATCCACCCAGTGGAGCTGAACGGAGCGATTGGTCCAGCTGATGGAAAAGCAAGTTTCAGTCACCAGACAAAAGTCACCACACAGAGCCTCTATCCAGTGGGTGAGCGGGTCACGGCCCACAGTTTGTTAAATCTCACATGCAGTTAGACTCATATACAGGCCTCACTGGAAATTGTAGTTCCACGAAGGAGCAGAGCAACTGACACTGAGAAGGCTTGAGGCCTATCTACCAAGAAATGTTTAAATAGTTGTTACAGCTACACCAGAAGCATTTTCACTTCAATTTAATTCACCAAAACTGTGGATTACAAATCACAAGGAGCCACTTTAGCTAGCGAAGAAAAGAAGATCCAGGACTAAGTACCTCAAAAAAAGTGAGATCTCACACATAGCTTATAAAGTAGGTGGAGCTCCCAGGTATAGACATATATATATATGTATACTGTTTCTTTCTAATTGTCTATATTGAAATCCATTGTGCTGTTGTATTATCCTGGAGTGACAATACAGGTGTTTTGTACTATCTTACATTGTATTGTATTGTATTGCATTGCATCACAGCTGTGCCAAGGGGATTGAGCCAAGTTAGTGGGGTTTATTGGTAGAGTGCAGGCCCAGATCAAACCAGCAGCCCTTTCGGGGGTCAGTGCTACACAAGTATTGAGTTAGTTTACCTCTCAGGTCCAATCTGGTCACACTGAAAGCTTTTGTGTCCCAGGATAAAGAGAGAACACAGCTTGGTAACAATTTATTTTATCCCCCACTTCTGTCTTTACAGTGAATATTAGTGTTACCTAATTTGTCACTACTCCTAGCAAATCTATACAGGGTGCAGCCTGGTTGGAGGATTCAAAGATATGAGATGTGACAAGGAAAAACAATGGCCAAGCCTTTCATTTAGAAAACTATTTACAGTAACATCAATTTGTAAGCTAGAAGTGATATAATGGAGAAACTGACTTAATGGTTTAAAGAATATCTCTATCTAACTTAAATATATTCCTAATTACAATATTATTTACATATTTTAATAAAGATTTCACGCATATGTAACAATTCCCCCTTATTGACAGTAAAACTAGGCCACACATAAAAAAAAACTGTTCATTACTAACCTCCTTTAATATTCTGAGCCTTTGCAATTGTGTTCTGCAAAACAAAACTCATTGAAAAGACGCTTTAAACCAGGGGTCTTCAAACTATGGCCCTCCAGTTGTTCAGGAACTACAATTCCCATCATGCCTCGTCATGTCTGTGAATATCAGAGTTTTACAATGCCTCATGGGATATGTAGTTCCACAACAGCTGGAGGGCCATAGTTTGAGGATCCCTGCTTTAAACAATCTTTACAATCCATATTTCTGGATCTCAATACCTGCAGTCCATCACTCAATAAGATGCAATAAGTCCATAAGCATAAGAGATAGAAAAAAAATTAAAGATCTTAATTCTCAACAGTCCAATAATAGCAATAATAAAGTCTATAATGCAGATCCAATCATGTTGCCCTTGTTTCTTGGATATCCCTCATGGCAATTTAAATTTGATTCAGCGTATTCAGTAAATGACTTTTGATTAGCTTTCATGGATTTCTGAAAATATACTTTATTACATGGACAGAGTTAAATAAAACACACAGGTATCCTGAGGAGTACTGGTAAGACATGTTCACTCAAAGTGATGTTTATCTTGAAATTTGGAGTACTATAAATCTTTGTTGAAAATTGTTAATAGATCTACTGAGACATAATTATTAGACATGTTTACATTGGCACATGTAACAATTTGGATGGTTGATACCATCAGTCATTTTCTCTGATACTAACCATTGTCATATGGCTGCAAAAAAAAGTGGGGTACACATTATGAGAAAATCGGAAAAAAATTCCATCCGAAAAATGATCGTTCAATTTTCCAAATGAACATTTCCAAAGGACAAATTTCAAAACTTCACGTGAACAGAGGTAACGTTTTCTGTTTAAAGCATACTGTTTTTGTACAGTTTTTGTACATCCTTGGCTGCTGTGTGTAGCTACCCTATGCATCATACCTTTAGCAGTATAAAGGAAAGGTCACAAAGGAGATTATATTTACAGTAATACCAATTGGAAAGCTAGACATGGTTTAAGAAAAAACACTAAATGGTCAAAATATATTTCTATCTGACTAAAATATATTCCTAATTACAATATTATTTACACATCCTAATGGAGATTTAACATAAACCCTTATGTAGCAGCAAACAGGATTTTAAAAAGAGGGTCAGCAATGTCAACCCCCATGTTCCTTTTAAAAAAGGTTTACTTTTAGGTTGGAGAGAAGTTTAGGTTAATTTTGGATTAATTGTTATATGTTAGAATAAGTTTTAAGGACAAGAGCCAGGCGCGGTTTCAACAGGTGCAAGGCAGCCAATCAGCAAGCGTTTAACTAGTGTGCCCTTAGAAGTCATCCCAGCCATGCCTACTAATGTGGAATAAGGGAATAATAACCGCGCTAAAGGAACAAATAAATAGGGACAGCAGCAACTTCAAGTGTGACCACACCCTAATAAATATTATACATATAAGTCGCGCTAAATATATTAGATGGAGATGTGAAGTCCATAAAAGTCCAAAATTATATTATTGATAAATTCCAGGACCAAGCTCCCTTAAGGGTATGTGCTTACCAGATGAAGGTAAGGAAAAGGCAGTCTCGCTGCGTGGAAACTTGTCACCTTGACAGTAGATCCAAGCTTCTATGATCGATCAACTCAGTGGACATGGGATCATGAAAAGCAAAAAGGTACCGCAATAGCGTAAAACCCAACAAACAAATTGTGACTATCACCACAGGTGTGGGTATATGAAATTGTGATGTGATATGACCTCCACCACAATAAATTATTATTATATCATTTATTGTGGTGGAGGTCATATCACATCACAATTTCATATACCCACACCTGTGGTGATAGTCACAATTTGTTTGTTGGGTTTTACGCTATTGCGGTACCTTTTTGCTTTTCATGATCCCATGTCCACTGAGTTGATCGATCATAGAAGCTTGGATCTACTGTCAAGGTGACAAGTTTCCACGCAGCGAGACTGCCTTTTCCTTACCTTCATCTGGTAAGCACATACCCTTAAGGGAGCTTGGTCCTGGAATTTATCAATAATATAATTTTGGACTTTTATGGACTTCACATCTCCATCTAATATATTTAGCGCGACTTATATGTATAATGCCTACTAATGGCATGGCTGTTGAAAGTGATTGGCTCAACCCCTCCTTCCAAAGTCCCAGACTACCTATAGCTCAGTCAATGCAGTTCTGTGTAGGGCGGATCCGGGAGAGAGAATTTCACCCAAGAAAGTAGAGATCTAGTCAGCGTGTGGGTGAAATAATTTCTCAAAAGTTTAATGCACTTGCAAACACGTATACATACATTGTAAAAGGGGGTTGTTCTAGGGTAAATTCCTTATACGGGTATAAACTGGTTAGTTAGATTCTATTGGTTAATATATGTAAAAAACAATTCTGAGATCTCATGAGTCAAAAGAGGAACTAAAGTAAAAAATATCAGCAAACCAAAGAATACAGTCTAGACACGCTATTATGTACTAACTATATATACGTGCTTCTGAGGGTTATATTAAATGGAGTTTAAGCAGTTAGCTATCATACCATACAAAATGGATACAAAGATGGAGGAGCATGTCCCACGCTCCTGCAGCTGTGATTCGCCAGTGCAGCATGTGACCCAGAGTCTATATAAGCTGGAGTCACATAGCACTGCGCGTCACTCTGCTCAAACTATACTAGGGAGAGGTTCCTGATACTTTTGCTGAGGGAGAGATAGGAGATTACTGTAGGGTCAGGCTGGAGATTGCTTTGAGGGAAAGAATAGGAAGAATATTCTTTAATCAGACAGCGATCTACGTTGATTTGATTGTGTGGGGGTGCAGTGCACAATCTTTTTGCCGGAGGGAAAGATAGGAGATTACTGTAGGGTCAGGCTGGAGATTGCTTTGAGGGAAAGCATAGGAAGAATCTTCTTTAATCAGACAGCGATCTACATTGATTTGATTGTGTGGGGGTGCAGTGCACAATCTTTATGCCCTGATCTGAGCCCAGTGAGGAGGAGAAAGGAGAAAAAAAAACTTTTATCAGTCTGTTAGGTGGGCGGCATGCGGTACTGCAAATTTAATGCAAGCTTAGTGCATATGTGTCTGCTGAATCTGCATTTAAAAAAGAAAAAAACTTTTTTCCTTCATATTTTACTTTGACATACAGTGTTTAGACAGACACTGCTTTTCTAACCTGCTCTTCAAAAAGCACCAATGTAAGGGGAAAATAATTATTTTTCAGTATTTAGGGAAAAAAAATATATTTTTCAGTTTTTCCTTCAAATGTTTTTTTTTTTATTCAATAGCGGAATAGAACAACAACAGTATCCAACCTGTTAGGCTTGCGGTGTTTAGCGGCCATTTCATGCAAGCTGAGTGCATATGAGTCTGCTTAATCTGCATTTAAAAAAGAAAAAAACTTTTTTCCTTCATATTTTACTGTGACTTACAGCGTTTAGACACAGCATTTCAAATCTGCTATTCAAAAAGCACCAATTAAGGGGACAATTATTTTTCAGATTTTCATTCATACGTTACAGTGAATTACACCCATTGCATACTGTTGTTGTATTCCGCTTTGCAATAAAAACCCATTTAGGGGAAAAAAAGTTTATTGCGGCCCAGTCTGCATATGTTACAGTGAGATACACCCATTGCATACTGTTGTATTGCGCATTGCAATAAAAACCCATCTAGGGGAAAAAAAAGTTAATTGTGGCCTAGTCTGCATATGTTACAGGGAGATACACCCATTGCATACTGTTGTATTGCGCATTGCAATATAAACCCATTTAGGGGAAAAAAAATAAATTGCGGGCTAGTCTGCATATTTTACTGTGAGATACACCCTTTCTATATTGTTGTTCTATTCCGCTATTAAATAAACACCCATTTAGGGAAAAAAAACTTATATTACGGCCTAGCCTGTAGAGATGGACGAACATCGGCCGGGGCGGTTCACGAACGTCAACCGCAAATTTTCTCAAAAGTCCGGGAACCGCGAGCCCAATTGACTTTAATGGGAGGCAAATTTTAAAAAACTTTAGGTCATATTTGCAGCCACAAAAGATGTACTAGCTGTGCACAAATAGTCCCAGCACATTGACAATGTCATAACAGAAGTATTGAAATTGAAAAAGTGGCCCTACATTTTTTTTTTTTACAGCAAAAAATATATATTTTTTTTTTCATAAATCAGCCAGAACTGACAGCAGCCAGTAAATACATGTCTAATACATGTAGGGTCCATTCACACATCTGTAAAATGGGTCCGCATCCATTCCACAATTTGGCGGAACCTTTACAGACCCATTGATTTTCAATTCCAGTCTGAAAAATTAGCATTCACAGGATAAAGAAGTAGGTGTCGGCCATTCCAGGCCCCAAAAATTAGCCCACATGCGTTTACCTGACAGCTAAGAACGTTGTATTCTGTGGCTGAAGGTACATTAGGCATTCACAGGATACAGAAGTAAGTGTCGGCCAGTATTGGCCCCAAAAACTAGCCCACATGGGTTTACCTGACAGCTAAGAATGTTGTATTCTGTTGCTGAAGGTACATTAGGCATTCACAGGATACAGAAGTAAGTGTCGGCTAGTATTGGCCCCAAAAATTAGCCCACATAGGTTTACCTGACAGCTAAGAACGTTGTATTCTGTGGCTGAAGGTACATTAGGCATTCACAGGATACACCAAAAAACAAAAGAATTTTCAGCGCTGAACCCTAATTATGAACACAGATCAGCAGCCAAGCACCAAAGGATAAAAAAAATAAATCATAAAGTGCAATGCAGTCCAAATATCCATAAGGAATATATATAAAAAGTCCCATATAAATGCAAACTGGTAGGGAATCTCTTATTAGCATTCAGAAGCCCAGGTGCTGGTAGTTGTAACATGCAATGACACACATAAAGTGCTCAATCCCTCCACCACTCACTCAGAAGCCCAGGTGCTGGTAGTTGTAACATGCAATGACACACATAAAGTGTTCAATCCCTTCACCACAGCTCTCTCTGCCTCTTACCTCCAGAATGCGACCCTGCAGGGTCAATAAGCATAAACAATGCACTTATGCTGGATCCTCCTCCTTTTTCCCCTGGTTCCAACAGGACATCCCCACTTAGGAGAGTGGGGATGTCTCCATTAGAGGAAAGAAATTGGAGCATTGCTGATTGTCTCTGAAAACTGGGATATTATCGTTTGTTCCAGTAAGGACACTTACCTTTGAACAAGGACTACAAACACAGTCTGCATTGAACTTCCCTATCCCCGCTGATGAAGTCCCGCCTACCAGGACATAACGCGTACGGGGGAAGTCACATGACCCGTAGCTATCCCGGAAGTAGGAGAGAGAAGACAGAGAGACGCCGACCTCATAATCACTATTGTGTCCATTGTCTTTTTACATGAACGAACGCTGCTTCTATAATGTAAGTGCAATGATTTGCTTATAAATATATGTCTGCATATAACAGAGAGCATATAACAGAGAGCATCCTGTCCTTTATTTTTATAAATATCCATCTTGGTGCGGTTGAAGTCTGTGTTGGAACCAGGGGAAAAAGGAGGAGGATCCAGCATAAGTGCATTGTTTATCCTTATTGACCCTGCAGGGTCGCATTCTGAAGGTGAGAGGCAGAGAGAGCTGTGGAGGAGGGATTGAGCACTTTATGTGTGTCATTGCATGTTACAACTACCAGAACCTGGGCTTCTGAATGCTAATAAGAGATTCCCTACCAGTTTGCATTTATCTGGGACTTTTATGTATATTCCTTATGGATATTTGGACTGCATTGCACTTTATGATTTATCATTTATAGGGCTGTATGGAATTATATTGTAGTGATACTGTTAAGATTGCGCTGCACTGTGATTTTTTTTTTATTCACAGGATAAAGTGTCGACTAGTAGTGGCCCCAAAAATTAGCCCATGTGGGTTTACCTGACAGCTAAGAATGTTGTATTCTGTGGATGAAGGTACATTAGGCATTCACAGGATACAGAAGTAAGTGTCGGTCAGTATAGGCCCCAAAAATGAGCCCACATGGGTTTAACTGACAGCTAAGAATGTAGTGTATTTGATGGCTAGAGGTACATTATGCATTCACACAGTATACAGAAGTAAGTGTCGGCCTGTATAGGCTGCAAAAATTAGCTCACATGGGTTTAACTGATAGGAAAGAACGTAGTGTATTTGATGGCTAGAGGTACATTAGGCATTCACACAGTATACAGAAGTAAGCGTCGGCCTGTATAGGCTGCAAAAATTAGCTGACATGGGTTTAACTGACAGCAAAGAACGTAGTGTATTTGATGGCTAGAAGTACATTAGGCATTCACAGGATACAAAGGTAAGTGTTGGTTAGTATAGGCCCCAAAAATTAGCCCACATGGATTTACCTGACAGCTAAGTACGTAGTGTATTTGATAGCTAGAGGTACATTAGGCATTCACAGTATACAGAAGTAAGTGTCGGCCTGTATAGGCTCCAAAAATTAGCTCACATGGGTTTAACTGACAGCAAAGAACGTAGTGTATTTGATGGCTAGAGGTACATTAGGCATTTACACAGTATACAGAAGTAAGTGTCGGCCTGTATAGGCTGAAAAAATTAGCTCACATGGGTTTAACTGACAGCAAAGAACGTAGTGTATTTGATGGCTAGAGGTACATTAGGCATTCACAGTATACAGAAGTAAGTATCGGTCTGTATAGGCTCCAAAAATTAGCTCACATGGGTTGAACTGACAGCAAAGAACGTAGTGTATTTGATGGCTAGAGGTACATTAGGCATTTACACAGTATACAGAAGTAAGTGTCGGCCTGTATAGGCTGAAAAAATTAGCTCACATGGGTTGAACTGACAGCAAAGAACGTAGTGTATTTGATGGCTAGAGGTACATTAGGCATTCACACAGTATACAAAAGTAAGTGTCGGCCTGTATAGGCTGCAAAAATTAGCTCACATGGGTTTAACTGACAGCAAAGAATGTAATGTATTTGATGGCTAGAGGTACATTAGGCATTCAAAGTATACAGAAGTAAGTGTCGGCCTTTTATGCCGCTGTATTTAGCGAAGACCTGGACCAGGAATTGTTGTGGGTGGATGGCGGTCTGGCAGATATTTGTGGCCTGTCATGAGGATCTTCAATGAAACATGGTCTACTGATGGTCACATGTGTTGAATTCCTCAGAGATCCATGCCTCATTCATTTTTATAAATGTGAGGTAGTCTACACTGTCATGAGCTAGGCGAGTGTACTTATCAGTCACGATCCCCCCTGCTGCACTGAACGTCCTTTCGGACAGGACACTGGACGGGGGGCAAGCCAACAGTTCCATTGCAAATTGTACAAGCTCTGGCCAGAGGTCAAGCCTTAGCCTGCCCACCCATTAGTCCAGGGGTTCATCACTCCTCAGAGCATCCACATCGGCCATTAACCCGATGTAATCGGACACCTGTCGGACACCTTTTTTTTTACGCTCCAACATTTGAGCCACAGAAGCCTGCCTTTTTCCAGAACAACGTGACTACGGAATCATGGAAGGTGGAGTGTTGGACAACTGTGAGGAGACAGGAGAACAGGAGAAGGAGAAGAGGCTGGACGGTGAGAGCATGGAGTGTGGCTTTGTGGATTCTGACGGTGTTGCTCCCACTGGGCTCGGTGATGGTATTTCAGGTGCCTTCTTAAGGTGGTTGTCCCTAGGTGAGTGTTGGGCATACTACGACTTATGCATTGACTGCAAAGGCTGCAGATGGCAACACTGTTGTCAGAAACAGACACATTAAAAAAGCCCACACTGCGGAGACATGTGACAGCGTCCTGGGAGCGCCAGATGTGACTGTACTTGGTTGATGGCTCACTCCTGATACATTTGCAGTCTGCTTTGTACCTCTTGTGCAATGCAAGTTCTGCCTGCCTCTCCTCCCTATCTGCCGATCCGTCAGTTCGCCAGTGCTACAAATAATTGGCCAGTAACTGTTGTCACTGTGTGTAGCACAGTTAACACAGCAAAAGAGGCCACATTTTTGCAGGACTAAAATACAATCTTAGAAAATTATACTGTTAAATAACACCCCACTTCAATATGTGGTATTGGGGAGCCATTGGTGTATCACACCAGTTCAAAAAATTGGCCAGTGAGTTTGGCACTGTGTGTACAAGACTTAACACAGCAAAAGAGGCAATATTGTCGCAGGACACAAATACACTTGTAAAGGTTTACTCAGATAACACCCCACTTCAATATGTGGTATTGGGGGGTCACAGGTTTATTACACCAGTTCTACAAATAATTGGCCAGTAACTGTTGTCACTGTGTGTAGCACAGTTTACACAGCAAGAGGCCACATTTTTGCAGGACTAAAATACACTCTTAGAAAATTATACTGTTAAATAACACCCCACTTCAATATGTGGTATTGGGGGGCCACTGGTCTATCACAGCAGTTCAACAAAATTGTCCAGTGAGTTTGGCACTGTGTGTACCAGACTTAACTCAGCAAAAGAGGCAATATTGTTGAAGGACACAAATGCACTTGTAAAGGTTTACTCAGATAACACCCCACTTCAATATATGGTATTGGGGGGCCACAGGTTTATTACACCAGTTCTACAAATAATTGACCAGTAACTGTTGTCACTATGTGTAGCACAGTTTACACAGCAAGAGGCCAAATTTTTGCAGGACTAAAATACACTCTACTGTTAAATAACACCCCACTTCAATATGTGGTAATGGGGGGCCACTGGTCTTTCACAGCAGTTCAAAAAAATTGGCCAGTGAGTTTGGCACTGTGTGTACCAGACTTAACTCAGCAAAAGAGGCAATATTGTTGCAGGACACAAATAAACATGTAAAAGTATACTCAGATAACACCCCACTTCAATATGTGGTGTTGGGGGGGCCATTGGTCTATTACACCAGTTATAATACATTAAAAGTGCTTTTGTCACTGTGTGTAGTATTGCTGCAGCAACGCTTAGTCACCACACCTCTCACAATGCTGCACAGTGCACAATAATACTACTAATCCACTATAATATGCTTTCTACAAAGTATATTATACTGTGGATTACCCCCCCGTCCCTACCAGAAGGCCTCAGAACTCGGACAGCTTTGGGAGAGCCCGGCCAACAACCAGGGACACATACCTTTTCCAAGGCCAGACTCAACCCAGAAAGGAGAAAAAAGCCCCCCGGCAGCCATCACTGTTCCTTACCATATACCATATACAGTTCCTTACCGTTCCTTACGTATTATACACATACTGAATGACGGGTCTGCCCCCTTCAACTTCTGGGTCTCCAAATTGGGCACATGGCCTGAGCTTGCCCTTTACGCCTTGGAGGTGCTGGCCTGCCCTGCAGCCAGTGTATTATCTGAACGAGTAGTTAGCATGGCTGGGGGCGTTATCACAGACAAGCGCAGCCGCCTGTCCAGAGCCAATGTGGACAAGCTCACGTTCATTAAAATATACCAGGCATGGATCCCACAGGACTTGTCCGTACCTTGTGCAGAATAGACATGTATACCGGCCTTACCCAGCCATTGTTGTATTTTTGATCTTTCTCACTCTTTTGGGGTGTACCCTAATTTAAAAAGAAATCAAATTAAAAACAAAAACCAGTGATTGCTACCTCGTCCTCCTCCACCACCGCTTCCACCTACACCGCCACATCCACCGCCACCTCAACCTCCTTCTCCATATGGGCCTCCTCCTCCTCCTACATCATTCAAAATGATTATATTTTATTTTTATGTTTTTTAAGTTATTTCCCTATCCACATTTGTTTGCAGAAAACTTGCCATGCTCTTAAGATGATTTTGCTGCCATTTGCAGCCCTCTAGCCCTTTCCATGTTTGTTTTAGAGCCATTTCAGTGCTCAAAAGTTCGGGTCTCCATTGACTTCAATGGGGTTCGGGATCGGGGTAAAGTTCGGGTTAAGTCCGGGTCACGAACACGGACTTTTTTTTCAAGTTCGGCCGGACCCGCCGAACCTGGACATCCAGGTGTTTGCTCAACTCTAATCAAGAGTTAATTTCTGAGGTTAGGCTATGGATTACAAATAACTGCTTATAGTAGTGGGGTAGGTTCAGGGTAATTTTAAGGGGTAGGTTAAGTGTTAAGGTTCAATTGTGTCAAAGACCTGTAAAAAAACCTACACTTCTAAGCTCTTTCCATCTAAAACCTAATGCCACTACATTTTTGGTAAGATGTAGTTGCAACCATACATATAAAATATATGCATATGTCATATATTGCTAATTAACCATTATTGATACCTTTGTGGCAACCCAATGTAGACATTATGACTATCTTTATTGCTTCATTCTTTATCATGTTACCTATTTTATAAACACGTAAAAATGATTCCACTATATAATGCATGGGTTATCTCTGATTGCCCTCTAAACTAACCATCCTACCCACTGTATTCATTTCACGCAGTTTTAAACTTCTGTTCCATGATTTTCAGTATTTGAGCAAGAAATAATACATAATTAGGGTTGAGCGAACACGGACTGTATTATTCGTGTTCGTACCGAATAATTGGATTTTTGTTACCCGAACACGGACCCGAAAACTTTACTGTATGTTCGGGTAAAAATCCGTGTTCGGTCATTTTATTTCCGGGTTTTGTATGTATTGGCGCGATTTTCATGGCGGGCTTTCAACAGCCAATCAACAAGCGTTTAACTGGTGTGCCTTAAGCCATCCCAGCCATGCCTACAAATGTATTAGTAGCTGTGATTGGCCATCTGAAGCATGTGACCAAGTCTTTATAAGTTCGAGACCGAGCGCCGCTGCATCATTATGCTGTAGTACAGGGACAGAGCACACATCTTACGTGCTGGCTGCTGATTAGGGACAGACAGGCAAAAAAATCATATTGTGTCCGAAATAGAATTGAGGGACAGGTCGGAGTGCTGCAGGCAGGGCGAGATATAGGCATTTTAGGGCGAGGCTGGAGATATTTAAGGTCAGTGTTCTACAATCGATTTTGCTGTGTGGGGGGGGGTTTGCAGTGCCGGCAGTGACCGATCTTATCAATCCTTTTAGGGAGAGGCTGGAGATATTTAGGGCCAGTGTTCTACTACAATCGATTTTGCAGTGTAGGGGGGGTTTGCAGTGCCGGCAGTGACTGATCTTATCGATCCTTTTAGGGGGTGCATCTCATACTGCCGAGGATTTGAAGGTGCTGCCTGTTCCGAACTCCTCCTACTCCTCATCCTGCCTTTGGGGGTACAAAAAAATAGTAATTTGGGCCTAGTCCGGGTCTGTACGTGTGAGATACATACACCTTTTGATGTCATATTTTCTCTTCCGCTATTCAATCTACACCTTTGGGTATAAACAATTAAATTGCAGGATAGTCTGTGTCGGTACGTGTGAGATACACCTTTCCAATTTTTGGGGCGCATCTCATACTGCCGAGGATTTGAGGGTGCTGCCTGTTCCGAACTCCTCCTACTCCTCATCCTGCCTTTGGGGGTACAAAAAATAGTAATTTGGGCCTAGTCCGGGTCTCTACGTGTGAGATACATACACCTTTTGATATCATATTTTCTATTCCGCTATTCAATCTACACCTTTGGGTATAAACAATTAAATTGCGGGATAGTCTGTGTCGGTACGTGTGAGATGCATACACCTTTTGATATCATATTTTCTATTCCGCTATTCAATCTACACCTTTGGGTAAAAACAATTAAGTTGCGGGATAGTCTGTGTCGGTACGTGTGAGATACATACACCTTTTGATATCATATTTTCTATTCCGCTATTCAATCTACACCTTTGGGTAAAAACAATTAAATTGCGGGATAGTCTGTGTTGGTACGTGTGAGATACATACACCTTTTGATATCATATTTTCTATTTTCCGCTATTCAATCGACACCTTTGGGTAAAAACAATTAAATTGCGGGATAGTCTGTGTTGGTACGTGTGAGATACACCTTTCCAATTTTTGGGGCGCATCTCATACTGCCGAGGATTTGAGGGTACTTCAGACTGCCTCCTGCCTGTTCCGAACTCCTCCTACTCCTCATCCTGCCTTTGGGGGTACAAAAAATAGTAATCGGGGCCTAGTCTGGGTTTGTAAGTGTGAGATACACCACCGTTTTGTAAAATTTTTCCTATTCCGCTATTCAATATACACCCTGTTTGAGTGTAAAAAATTAAATTGCGGGATATTCTGTATCGGTACATGTGAGATACACCTTTTTAAATTTGTTTGCCGCATCTCCTTCCACCGCCGAGGATTGCAGGGCGCTTCAGTTTGCCTCCTGTTCCCAACTCCTCCTACTCCTCTTCCTCATCCTGCCTTTAGGGTACAAAAAATAGTAGTCGGGGCCTAGTTTGTGTTTGTACGTGTGAGATACACCGTTTTGTAAAATTTGTCCTATTCCGTTATTCAATATACACCCTGTTTGAGTGTAAAAAAATTAAATTGCGGGATAGTCTGTATTGGTACATGTGAGATATACCTTTTTAAATTTGTTTGGCGCATCTCCTTCCACCGCCGAGGATTGCAGGGCGCTTCAGTTTGCCTCCTGTTCCCAACTCCTCCTACTCCTCTTCCTCATCCTGCCTTTAGGGTACAAAAAATTGTAATCGGGGCCTAGTCTGTGTTTGTACGTGTGAGATACACCGTATTATAAAATTTTTCCTATTCCGCTATTCAATATACACCCTTTTGGAGTGTAAAAAATTAAATTACGGCATAGTCTGTATCGGTACGTGTGAGATACACCTTTTAAATTTGTTTGGCGCATCTCCTTCCACCACCAAGGATTGCAGGGCGCTTCAGTTTGCCTCCTGTTCCCAACTCCTCCTACTCCTCTTCCTCATCCTCCCTTTAGGGTACAAAAAATTTTAATCGGGGTCCTAGTCTGTGTTTGTACGTGTGAGATACACCGTTTTTTATCCTTTTTCCTATTCCGCTATTCATTATACACCCTTTTGGGTTAAAAAACATTAAATTGCGGCATAGTTTGCATATTTGACTGTGAGATACACCCGTGCGATACTGTTGTTGTTTTGTTCCGCTATTCAATAAACACCTTTCTAGGGCAAGATCATAAATTACAGAAATATGAGGAGACCGTCAAATAGGGGCCGTGGCCTGGGTCGTGGTGCTGCTGGTAGAGCTCCTGTTGCAAGGAGAGGACGTGGTCGATCTGTGCCAGCTACACGCACAAGTGAAACACCTTCCTCAAGTGTGAGTAGGCCACAGAACCTGCAGCAGTATTTGGTAGGGCATCATGCGCCTCTAGAAGTGATGAGGCCAGAACAAGTAGAGGCGATAGTAGATTGGTTTGCTGCTGACAGTGCCTCCAGTTCCTTCACATTGTCTCCCACCCAGTCTACTGCAGAAAGGTCAGAGTTGGCACCTGCAGCCGATGTCCAACCGTCTTTCACCTCACCCCCTTGCAAATCAGGCATGCAGTCTGAGCCCCAAGTCATACAGCAGTCACTTCTTCTTTTTGAGGACTCTGTCAGCAGGGTTTCCAAGGGCCATCCACCTAGCCCTGCCCCAGAAGTGGAAGAGATTGAGTGCAGCGATGCCCAACCACTTATTTCTCAAGATGAGTACATGCAAGGACCATCGCAGCATGTCTCCGATGATGACGAAACGCAGGTGCCAACTGCTGCGGCGTTCAGAAATGTGGAGACCGACAAGGAGGGCAGGGGTGAAGACTGGGTGGAAGATGATGTGGAGGACGATGAGGTCCTCGACCCCACATGGAATGAAGGTCATGCAGGTGACCTGAGTAGTTTGGACGAAGAGGCGGTGGTCGCACAGAGCCACCATCACAGCAGAAGAGGGAGCAGGGTGCAGAAGCGGAGCGGCCATGCCCTAGACACTACGCCTGCTACTGCCCAACGCAGCAAGGGAACGAGCGCAGCAAAGCCAGCACAAAGAAGTTCTCTAGCGTAGAAGTTCTTCAGAAAATGTGCTGATGACAGGACACGAGTGATTTGCACCCTGTGCAATCAGAGCCTGAAGCGAGGCATAAACCTTCTCAACCTGAGCACAACCTGCATGATCAGGCATCTAAGTGCAAAGCACGAGCTGCAGTGGAGTAGACACCTTCAAAACCAAGAAACATCTCTGGCTCATCCTGCTTCCTCTTCTGCTACAGTCTCGGCCGCTCCATCCACATCTGTAGTGATACCGGCACCTGCCACCCCGCAAACAGACGATCTGTCAGCAACACCACCACCTGGGTCACCAACCATCTCCACAATGTCCCGTGGAAGCGTTCAGCTTTCCATCTCCCAAACACTTCGGAGGAAGAGGAAGTACCCCCCTACCCACCTGCGATCCCTGGCCCCGAATGCCAGCATTTCAAAATTCTTGGTCTTTGAAATGCTGTCATTCCGTCTGGTGGAGACGCACACATAAGGTTTTAAAAACCTTATGTCGGTGGCTGTCCCACAGTACGTCGTGCCCAGCCGCCACTACTTTTCCAGGCAAACCATCCCTTCCCTGCACAACCAAGTGGGGGAAAAAATCAGGTGTGCACTGCGCAACGCCATCTGTGGCAAGGTCCACCTAACTACCGATACGTGGACCAGTAAGCACGGTCAGGGGCGTTATATCTCCCTAACGGCACACTGGGTAAATGCAGTGGCGGATGGGCCTGTGGCGGATAGCAATTTGGTGCATGTCCTTCCACCACCGAGGATTGCAGGGTGCTTCAGTTTGCCTCCTGTTCCTAACTCCTCCTACTCCGCTTTCTCATCCTCTACCGCCTCCTCATCCGGTCAGCGTAACACCTTCACCACCAACTTCAGCACGGCCAGGGGTAAACGACAGCAGGCAGTTTTAAAACTTGCCTGTTTGGGGGAAAAACCACACACCACGCAGGAGTTGTGGAGGAGCATGGAACAGCAGACAAATGAGTGGTTGCTGCCAGCGAGCCTCAAGGTTTGATGCACATCCCTTGCCTGGCGCATGTGCTGAATTTGGTGGTGCAGAGGTTCCTTAAAAATGATCCCGATATGTCAGAGCTGCTGCAGAAAGTGCGGGCCGTCTGTGCGCATTCGGCGTTCTCACCCTGCTGCTGCTCGCCTGTCAGCGCTGCAGCGTAACTTCGGCCTTCCCGCTCACCGCCTCATATGTGAAGTGCCCACAAGTTGGAACTCCACCTTGCACATGCTGGAAAGACTGTGCGAGCAGCAGCAGGCCATAGTGGAGTTTCAGCTGCAGCACGCACGCGTGAGTCGCTCTGCGGAACAGCACCACTTCACCACCAATAACTGGGCCTCCATGCATGACCTGTGTGCCTTGTTGCGCTGTTTTGAGTACTCCACCAACATTGCCAGTGCCGATGACGCCGTTGTCAGCTTAACTATCCCACTTCTATGCCTCCTTGAAAAAACAATCGGGCGATGATGGAAGAGGATGTGGCACAGGATGAGGAGGAGGAGGATGAAGAGGTAACATTTCCAAGGCTTTCAGGGCAGTCATTCGCAAGGGGCTCCGAGGGTGGGTTCCTGCACACACAAACGCCAGGGACACAATTGTCCAGCAGGGGCACAGTTCTGGAGGATGAGGAGGAGGAGATGGAACCATGTTCACAGCAGGGTGGCACCCAGGCCAGCTCATGGCCATCACTGGTGCGTGGCTGGGGGGATACAGAGGACACAGACGATACACCTCCCACAGAGGACAGCCTTTCGTTGCCTCTGGGCAGCCTGGCACACATGAGCGATTACATGCTGCAGTGTCTCCACAACGACCGCCGAGTTGCCCACATTCTAACTTGTGCTGATTACTGGGTGGCCACGCTGCTGGATCCCCGTTACAAGGACAACGTACCGTCCTTAATTCACTCACTGGAGCGCGATCGCAAGATGCGCGAGTACAAGCGCACGCTGGTAGACGCGATGCTGCTGGCATTCCCACCTGACAGCGGGGCCACAGTGGAAGCACAAGGCAGAGGCGGAGGAGGAGGAGGAAGAGGTCGCCAACGCAACCAGGGCACCGCCAGCACCTCAGAAGGCAGGGTTAGCATGGCCGAAATGTGGAAAAGCTTTATCAGCACACCACAACAAACAGCAGCACCAGCAGCTCATATGGAACGTCTTAGCAGGAGGCAGCATTTCACCAACATGGTGGAGCAGTATGTGTGCACACGCCTACATGTAGTGAATGACGGGTCTGCCCCCTTCAACTTCTGGGTCTCCAAATTGGGCACATGGCCTGAGCTTGCCCTTTACGCCTTGGAGGTGCTGGCATGCCCTGCAGCCAGTTTATTATCTGAACGGGTATTTAGCACGGCTGGGGGCGTTATCACAGACAAGCGCAGCCGCCTGTCCAGAGACAATGTGGACAAGCTCACGTTAATAAAAATGAACCAGGCATGGATCCCACGGGACTTTTCCGTACCTTGTGCAGAATAGCGATGGATACCGACCTTACCCAGCCATTGTTCTATTTTTGCTCTTTCTCACTCTTTTGGGTTGTACCCTCATTTAAAATTTCTGAAAAAAAGAAGTGTTGGCTACCTCGTCCTCCTCCACCGCCGCTTACACCTACACCGCCCATAGGTGTGCGCAGCCTATTGCATTAGGGTGTGCACCCCAAAGTTTAAATACACATGCATGTGTTTGCCTACATGTACATGGCCCCGATACATTACTCTCCCTGCTGGCAAAGTGAAATAGAGCAGAGCAGGTCCGAGGGAGATCTTTCCCATCACTGGCAAACAGAGCGATAATGCTAATGTGCCCTAGGTGATTAGGGTGTGCCCAGGTACACCCGGCTCACCCTGTGCGCACGCCTATGACACCGCCACATCCACCACCACCTCAACCTCCCTCCTACTCCATATGGGCCTCGTCCTTCAGAGATGAAGAACATTGTTTTATTTTTCTGTTTTTTTTTTTGTTGTTTTAAGTTATTTCCCTATCCACATTTGTTTGCAGAGCACTTGCCATGCTCTTAACTACGTTTTGCTGCCATTTGCAGCACTCTAGCCCTTTCCTTTGGTGTTTTAGAGCCATTTTAGTGCCTGAAAGTTCGGGTCCCCATCGACTTCAATGGGGTTCGGTGTCCGGGTAAAGTTCGGAAAAAGTCCGGGACACGGACCCGGACTTTTTTTTCAAGTTCGGCCGAACCCGCCGAACACGGACGTCCAGGTGTCTGCTCAACTCTATACATAATGTGACAAAGGTGGTGTTGATTAAGCAGTGGTAAGTAAAATGTTTGCCTGTGTGCATTTATTACATCTGACAGTATGAGAACAAAGGACTTACCTACATTCCTGGCCAGGTTTCATAATATATATTAGCTAAACAGTATATTCCATCTAATTTATTAAATTTATTTTTAGTGATATCTGTCTTTATTCAGTAAAAAAAGTACAGCAGGAAAATTGCTTTTTTAGACATAGGAGCACATGTAAATACAATAATCATTTGTATTGGTAAAAATGTCTACTAAAACGTATTTATTTTGCCTTTGTCAGTGTGGTGTATATAGGTCTATTCTAAAAGGCCTTCTATTTTTAAATACTAATACAAAGTGTATTTTTTTTATTATAACACTTCTGAATATATAAATAGATATATAAGTGAATTGTAAAGGTTGCAATTAGAAATGCATCAAGCTGTTCAACTATGGTTGTCACATATAGGAAAGGAGATAAGAGAGTTTATGATAACAGCTCTAGTAAATTTGAATGTTATTTCACAAGTATCTTTACATATTCAAAATCTTATGTCTTTATACCAACTTATTCCCACAGTGCATTTTCCTTTCTGTTTCTTAAAAAATATCTATGACAAGGTTATGAACATGCATAGTAATATTTTTCAAAGAGCCTTTCGAGTTTTCAGTGAACAATATAGTCACTTTACAATTGGTTTTAAATATTACATTGAGCATTTTATATTGTTCAACTCACAGCCCAAGATGATTTAAAAAAAAAAAAATTCGGAATTTTTTTAAATTGACTTTTTAAACATATTTTAGTAAAAATGTTAACTAAATAGCTAAATATAACAGCAGGATATTGCTATAAATAGAAAACAATTGAAATGACCAAACACACTATTATAAAATATACTTGGCATGTGTGCTGGAGTCAGCTGGAGGCTGGTGAAGTCAGCTCTTAGGTGAATGAAGCTGGGGATCACAGTCCTAAGAACATGATACTGAAGCAGCATGGCACCAGAGCAGGAGATGGTAGCAGAGCTGGTATGCAGGCAGCGACCAGCAGGAAGCCAGGTAACAAGGGACAGAGTTAGCAGGCAGAGCAATTCCAGGAAGCAGACTAAGGTCGGTAACAGTCAGACAGCACACTACAGAATCAGCAGCAAAGACGAGTCCAGTACACAAGCCGAGGTCAGAGAGATCAGATGAACAAGGTTGAAGCAGGAGCAAAGGCAAAGTCCAGGAGAAAGATGTGTCATACACAGAAAGCAGGTTCAATGGGTCAGGTCACAGGAATACAGGTACAAGCTGAAGAACATTCAGCAACTGCTCATGGTGACAGGCCAGTTTAAAAATACAACTGGATGCTAAGGGTGCATACTAATTTGTATGCCAGTGTGCGTGGGTACATGCGGGAGTGCGCGGCACAAATGCTTCTTAA